>NC_056745.1:481904551-482034551 GCF_019279795.1 Protopterus annectens
TTATCAGCCTTTTTAGATGCCTTCTTTGCAGCTTCTAAAATTCCTGAATCACAACCCCCAGCCCCTAGAAGGCCTGACAGGTTTTATAAGGTCCCAGAAGGTGCCAAATTCCTGATCAAATGTCCTGTTAGAGACCCTGGCACTATTTTAGTCTCTGTAGACAAGCCTTCCAGACTACTAGCTTCCAGCTCTGTCCTTTCTACTGATAAGGACAGAAGGAATATGGAACACATTGGCAAAAAGGTATACACCTCTGCCACTTTGGCCTTTAGGGCTGTTCACTACCAGACACATGTTGAAGTATGCCCTAGCCCTTTTGGCTAAGGTTTCTAAACTTTTGGCTGATCTCCCAGACTCCCCTACTAAGGCTCAAATATCTAACTTCATCTCCTTATCCTCTCAAGTGAGAAGACACTCGATCAGATGCAGTTATGATGCTGCAGAAGCATCGGCTAGATCTGCAGCT
Organism: Protopterus annectens; assembly: GCF_019279795.1. Lineage (NCBI taxonomy): Eukaryota > Metazoa > Chordata > Ceratodontiformes > Protopteridae > Protopterus > Protopterus annectens. The sequence goes on from NC_056745.1 coordinate 481,905,018, forward strand.
TCTGCCTCAGTGCTCAGGAGGTACTTTTGACTGAGACTCCAACCTCTACCTGACTGTCTTGGCTAAGCTTCTGAATGCACCCCTGGACAATTCTGCCCTATTTGGGGCCAAAGTGGCAGAGCTTTTCAAGACCCTTCAGCAAAAAGGGAAAGATTTACATGTTTTAAAGCATTTGTTTCTTTCCAATCCTTGTATTCCATAGGAATTATCCTTCTAAGACAGTTCATCAGAAAACATTCTGCTCCTACTCCTCATTCTAGGAGCAAATAGAGCACCAGGAAGCAGCAGCCTCCTTCCAGGCTTGCTCAGACTCCAGCTCAGAAGCCTTAGTTTTGGGACAGGACAGGCAGGTAGTCTGTGACTACCTGCCTTCTTCTCCACCCCTCCCAGATTCCATCCTCCTATCCCAAAGACTCTGTAACTGTCTTCCTGTCTGGCAAAGCATTACCTCAGACATGTGGGTCTTATCAATTATATAAAAGGACTACTTCATGACTTGGATCATTCCTTCCACCTTAAGAGGCATCCCACAACCACCAAAGGACCAACTTCCTCTTTTCCAAACAGTCTAGGACAGCCTCCTCTCTCAAGGAGCTATCCAACCTGTCCCTCTGTCAGAGAAGGGAAAGAGCTTTTACTCCAGACTTTTTCTAGTCCCAAGGAAAGACGGCCCATGGAGACCCTTCATGGACCTCTCCCACCTCAGCCTCATTCTACAAGTGCCCACTTTTCACATGCATACCCTCCAGACTATTTGTTTCCCCTGCAACATTTGTGGCCATGTTGGACATCAAAGATGCATATCTGCATATGCCCATAAGGCCCAGTTACCGGAATTATTTACACTTTTCTGTGGATTCCTTGCATTTTCAATTCTCTGCTCTATCCTTTGGACTATTTACTGTTCCAAGGGTATTCACCAAGTGTCTGGCTCCAGTAATAGCCTATTGCAGGGTCCAAGGTATTCAAATTTTTCCATACCTGGATGACCTCCTGATCCAGGCAGAGTTCTCCACTTCTCTACACATCCATCTCCAAAAAGTCATTTCTGTTCGGCAGTCCGTGGATTTCAACATCAATTCCCTAAGTCCAAACTAATCCCCTCCCAGGACCAAGTTTTCCTGGGTTGCAGAATAAGGACATGCTATGAAAGCATTCCTTCCACCCCAAAAGGTAGAAAGCCTGAAGGAATACCTGCCGTCTGTCTTCCACGCCACTGCAATGACAGCAAGAGAATACCTCAGACTCCTAGGACATATGGCCTCTATTATACCCATGTTGCCACTGACAAGACTCCACTTAAGGAAACTTCAGTGGTACTTGAAGTCCACACGGACCCAACACTCCCACCCCTTGGACCACACCCTTCCCTTCCTACCATGCCTAAGGAAGGGAGATCCTTTGGTGGATGGATCAAGTCTCTCAACCCAGGACTTCCCTTACAACCCCTCACCCCATTCCAGGAGGTGTACACAGATTCCTCAGACCTGGGTTGGAGAGCTGGCATGCACAGCTTGAAGATGCAAGGTGTCACTCGTCTGGTCAGGATAAAACAGACAAACAGTTGTGGGTTCAGTTCAAGCAGTGTTATTATATACAAACACATCAGGATTGAGGCTTAACTTAAATTTAAATAAACTTATAAACAGACTGACTGCTGTACTCATACATGTTACTGGCTGTTCTCTCAAAATGGCACTGCTGCCTGCACATGTTCTCTCTTTATATGCATGTGCCCTCACTTTGAAATGCTTCTTAAAGTTACAACACAAGCTCTGTTCTACATCCTCCATCTTTGAGAAGTCTTACACTGAAAATGACAACATTCATTGGCATGCAGTTGTACAGAAATGATCCTTTGACATGCAATTATGCAGAACAAAACACACAGCAACCTGGAGATGACTGTTTTATTTGTATTTTACACTAGATCTAGAAATATGACCTGATCGTGTCACACAAAAATTAGAACTGGGTTTAGCAACAGGGACTGTCTTTAATGAATGTTCAACTTCAGGGACATCTGGGACGTCATCAGGAATGGGAATAGATACTGAAACATGTCCTTCAACAGGAAGATCATCTGGGTTGCTCCGAGATCTAGACTCTGTATCACAGGTACGGCGCTGCGATATCGATTCAGACACTGAAGAAGATGCCTGCAATTTCTCCTGTATTCTATACTCTCAGATTCCACTAAGTAGGATCTTGACAAGGGGTATTCTGGACTGCTAGTAATATGGATAAAGTCCCACTCTTTTGCAAATTTCTGAAATAACTGACTGGTAAACTGGGCACCGTTGTCAGAAATAACTTTGTGTGGACTACCATTGACTGAGAAGTGACGTTTCAACTTAGTAATAACAGTAGTGGACATTAGGTAAGGTAGCAGATCGATCTCAAACCAGTTGGAATAAGAGTCTACCAACACTAAGTAATATGACAGTGGCTGCCGTTGACCAAGGTAGTTCAGGAATCTGGCTTAGATGAAGTGGCTCTTTTTGCAAATGTGGTTTAGTACTATTGCATACTGAACAAGATAAAGTACTTTATCAATGCCTTTCGACAGAGAATGCCAAGATACTAGTCCTCTTGCCCTTTTGGTAGCTTCAGAACCTGGGTGGCCACGATGCAATATCTAGATGTACTGTTATTGTAAGGAAGTAGGAACAATAACTTTAGGACCTTTGAAAATGATGCCATCTTCCATCAACATCTCATCTCTGTAAGGAAGATAAGGTTGCACTTCTTTTGGTACACAAGATTACTTTGACAGCCATCCACTATTGAAGTGGTTGAGCTTTTGCAAAACTGGGTTAGTCTTTATATGCTCTCTTAGCTCATCAAGTCTTGTAGAACAGTTATGCACCTCCATGACATCATAGTCAAAATTCTCTGCATCAAGCTTTTCTATGGTATTTCTGGGCAATCTGGATAAGGTATCAGCCAGATAAAGACGTTTTCCTTTTGTATAGACCATTTTGAACTTGTACTTTTGTAATCTGAGTGTCATTCTTTGTAGTTTTGCTGGAGCTGTTTGTGTAGGCTGAAGCTGTATGCATAGGCTTCTTTAAAATAGTGATTAGAGAGTAATGATCAGTCTTGATCTGGATAGCTCTGTCATAAATATAATCATGGAACTTCGAACATGCGAACACAATTGCAAAAAGTTCTTCTCAATCTGAGCATACTGCATCTGGGTAGGAGTTCTAAACACATAGGCTACTGGTCTGCTGTCTTGAAGAATAACTGCACCAAGACTATTCTTTGAGTATCGCAGGAAAGAATTACTGGTTTGTGGACATAATATATTCACGTAGGTGGACTGACAATTTTCTGTTCAAGGTCATCAAATTCTCTGATGTTCTAACCATGACCAAGCATGATTTTTGTGTCTCAGCTCTCTTAAAGGTGCTGGTAATTCACTTAAGTCTGGTATAAACTTGCTCAAATAGTTAACCATACCAAGGAAACTCTGTAAGGCTTGGGCATTGTATGGAGCTGGCATTTCAAGAATGGCTGCTTTGTTTGGAAGGGTCTGGTCGTAAGCCTGTACTGGTAAATAAATGACCTACATAAGTAACTTCTGGTATCCTGAATTTGCATTTCAGAGGATTGAGCTTTAAATTAATTTCATGCGCTCTGTCCAGAACTTTTCTGAGGTTTCTGTCATGCTCTGCTTTACCATTGCCTCCAGCTAGTAAATCATCTGATCTGAAGTAGTTAACTTCATTTTATCTGCAACCTGTGGATATTTGGATCCATATTGGATCCAAGCCGGCAACTTTTTAAGCATCTGCTCCAAGCTCCTCCCCCTTACCCATAACCCAACACATCTCCTACCTTCCCTCAGATCTCTTTTGCTGCTTCGTGCATCAGCATCGTGATCTCTGTAGCAGTGTTGGGTGTTAGTAAGTGACTTTGGTCAAATTGTTCTTGTATTTTTAGTGAGTGTGTGATTGTTATTTCCCTTACCTCCCCCTTTCACTGTTCGTCAGTTTTGTTGCAAAAAAAAAAAAATTGTAGTAAAGTAGTATAGCAAGGCCTTCCCTACCCCTTAAGTGTGTGTGTTAGTGTTGGGTTAAGTAGGTTGGCTGTGTGAGTTGATAGTATGGCTGATCAGCCAAAGCCTACCTTTAAAGAATGCAGTGTGTGTGGCCATAAGCTTTCACTGGCCGATGGCCACACTCTGTGTGTTATTTGCCTGGGCGTTCCCCATCTTTCAGTACAGTGTAGCGTGTGTGCTGGGTTTAACCCCAGGGCCTTAAAAGAATGGAAGGCCAGGCTGGTAGCAATGGGCCTTCTTCCAGTTTCTTCCTTAGATGCAGTGACCTCGGCCTCTGCTTCTCCAGTAGCTGCTCAACCGCCCCCTCAAGCTAGGACTCAACCTCTCACTAGACCTGTTGAAGGGGGGACCAAAGGAAAGGACAAGAGGGATGAGGACGAAGAGAAGAGAGGGGATAGGCCCCGTAAGCGGTCTTCAGAGCAGGAGCCCTTTCGTAGCCCGCCTTCCAAAGTGACTAGGACTACATCTCCTCAGCTCCACATGGGCATGGAAGGAGCCTGACACCATAGAGCTGATACCAAAATGCCCGGACAGGATTCTCTCTCTACCCTGAGACAGACAGGCCTGGTACAAAGGATTCCCAGTGGATGCTATGGTGTTTGCAGCAGCCACCAAGAGGTAACTGGCACAGGAGAGTTCCTTGGTCCTCCCCCCGGACAAGGAGTCCAGGGTGGTGGATCGGTTTGGGAAGCAAGTGTTCAGTGACGTTTTCCATTTGAACGCTGAATTATTTGGCACACGTCATACGACTACAGCGAGATCTAGTCAGAGTTCGCTGAGTCACCTCCAGAGTCTTGGTTGCCAGAGGACAAGCGGCTGTTCTCCGTGAAAATGTTGACTCTCAAATCAGTATCGAACACATCCATGCATCTCCTTTCTCATGCCACAGAAGGAGTGGCAAGGGCAGCTGGGACCGGCGTAGCTATGAGGTGACACGCTTGGCTCATACTGTGTCAAGTTCGCGGACCCCTTCAAGGCATCTTTCACAAATGCTCCCTTCGATGGTTCTTCCCTTTTCGGGAAGACAGTACGTGACACTCTGGTCTGGAACGAGAAGGACGGGAAGACTCTGTCTGCCATCAGAGTCCGCTTCTCTAGCCCTTAAAAATCCTTTTCTATGAATCAGAGAGGGCAAAAGAAGATGTGGTTCCAAAAATCACAGTTTTCCCGGGACTCTTAGCACACCTCATCTCCTAGAGGCAGAGGGGGACAAGACAGATGCCGCCCCAGAGACAGAGGGGGGCCAAGGAATTTTGGGTCTACGGAGACCTTCTCGAACAGACCCACGCAGCAGCCCTGAGGGGTTGCCCGACTGTCCTACTCTGGAGACAGTCGGGGGAAGATTATCATTGCACCCAATGGCTTGGGAGTCCATAACTGCGGACTGTTGGGTGCTTCAAATAATATCCAGAGGCTACACACCATCCTGTTCGTTTCCCCTCCCATCCAACCAAAGTGCCTCCCAGATGTTTCACCCACTCAAAGGGAGGTGACAGCGCAGGAGATTTCCAAGCTGCTTCGCAAAAGAGCCATCGGACCGGTCCCCCCAGATCAGTCCGGATCAGGCGTTTACTCCAGGTTCTTTTTAGTGCCAAAAAAGATGGTGGACCTCAGGCCCATTTTGGACCTGTCAACCCTGAACCCGACTGTAGCCATGCAGAAATTCCGGATGGTCACCCTACACTGCATTCTACCTTACCTTCGAGAATGCAACTGGATGTGCTCGATAGACCTCCAGGACGCTTACTACCACATCAAGATTCACAGAAGCTCCAGGAGAATCCTTTGCTTCCAGCTGGGAGCCAATCATTTCCAGTTCAGAGCCCTACCCTTTGGTCTCACCACAGCCCCCAGGGTGTTTACCAAGGTAATGGCAGTTGTAGTGTCTCACCTGAGGCTTCAGGGAATTCAGGTGTTTCCTTACCAAGATGAGTGGCTCCTCACTGCTTCCACCAAGCGTCTTCTTTGCATGGCCGGAGACTCCTTCCTTCATCTTGCAACCAAGCTGGGAATTCCTGTCAATGTTTCCAAGTCCCTCTTGGACCCGGTGCAGATCTTGGACTTTATCGGGGCATGGCTGGACACCCTCCAATTGAAAGTCTTTCTAACTCGAAACAGGGTCCAGAGCCTATGAGCCCATATATCTGTGATCCTTGGCCCCAGCTACCAATAGCGGGCAATGTTCTCTGAGCCCTAGGCTCTATGGCCGCAGCAATCTTGATCCTTCCCTGTTTGCACCTTCACATGTGAGTTCTTCAGTGGACCCTGGCAGTACAGTGGTCTTGGCTAGAGCTCCCCATGGACTCTCCAGTTCCAATCAGCAAAGCCTGCAGGACGTCGCTTCTCTGGTGGCTCCAATCGCCGGAGATCTTAGCAGGGCGACCATTCATTTCACCCACAGCCCAAGCCACAGTGACCACGGATGCCTTCCAGCTCGGGTGGGGGGGGGTATTATTTGGGGAGGACGGTCCAAGGCACGTGGTCTTAGACCAAGACCAAATTGCATATCAATGTTCTGGAGATGAGCAGTGCTTTTAGTGTTGCAAGCCTTTCACACTGTTCTTCCCCTGGGGACAATTGCAGTTCAGTCAGACAACATGTTGGTTGTCTGGTACATCAGCAAACAGGGGGGAACCAGATCTTACCCTCTCTGTCGCGAGGCCATGAGAGTGTGGGAGTGGACAATGTCCACCAGTTGATTTCTGATTGCAACGCACATCCCGGGACGCTCCAACATTTTAGCGGACAGATTGAGTCGGGCTATTCTAATGCCATACCGAGTGGTCTCTGAAACAGTCTATAGCGAAGGAGATCTTCCTTGCGTGGGTCAGCCTTGCTGTGATCTCTCTGCATCTCCTTCCAATGTGAGTTCTTCGCTTTGATCCCCTCACCAGGGGATCTCCCCAGAGACGCTCTAGTCCATGCTTGGCCTCCCGGGTTACTGTATGCTTACCCCCCCCCCATTACCTCTCATTCCAAAGTTTCTTCAGAGAGCTTGCCGACTGGGGTGCAAAGTGATCCTCATTGCCCTATTCTGGCTTCGTCAGGTGTGGTTCCCCTTCCTCTGGTCTCATATTCTAGCTCCTCCTTGGATTCTGGATCTGTGCATGGATCTCATCTCTCATCCCTCGGACACTTGTCCACTCGACCTGAACAGCCTCAGGCTGATGGCTTGGTTGCTCCAGTTCCTTTGATTGCCAGGACTCCCGGTCTGTCATCTTCAGTAAAGACTATTCTGGTGACGTCCAACAAGGCTTCCACTAGGAAGATTTACCGCAGCAAATGGAAACGTTTCTCTATTTGGGCTTCTCAGAGGTATCTAGATTTCTTTACAGCCCCGGTTCCTGCGGTGTTGGATTATTTGGCCAATATTTTCCAACAAGGGACTAGTTCCTCCACAGTAAAAGTGCAACTGGCGGCCATCTCTAATTTCCATGTCGGTGAAAACATGAATGCTCTGGCCTCTTTGAGACTGTGTAAGGCTTTTCTTAAAGGCACCTTTCTTTTATGCCCCCCCAATCAAGGACTCTGTCCCTCCTTGGGACCTTACCCTAGTTCTGCAGGCATTAGTTGCTTCTCCTTTTGAAACTGCAGCATCAGTAGATTTGAAGTTCTTATCCTGGAAGACAGCCTTCCTAGTGGCCATTACATCGGCTAGGAGGGTTTCTGAGATTCAAGCTTTGTCTGCCGTGCCCCCTTACTTGATCTTCCATAAGAACATGGTGTCACTCTGCACGAACCCTTCCTTCTTACCAAAAGTAGCTTCTGAATCAAACATTAGCCAGACTATTAACCTGCCTGTTCTCTTTCCAAATTTTCTGAACAAGGGTAATTATAAACTGCATTTGCTAGGTGTTTCTATTTACACAGATCAAAGCCCTTTCGTAAGTCTGACCAGTTATTCGGGTCCTTCTGTAGACCCTTTCTGGGTGAAGCCATATCCAAGGTTTCCTTAGCTAGTGGATTACACAATGTATTTTGCAAATTTATAAGGACAAAGGTCTGTCCCCGCCTGGTCCTGTTAAAGCTCATTCTACCAGATCTGTGGCGACTTCTGCTGCTTTTTGGTCTATGGTTTCACTGGATGATATCTGTGCGGCAGCAGCTTGGGCAAGGTCACATACCTTAATTTCTCATAAGTTGTATTTGATCTCTAGATGGAGAGCATCCTTTGGCTCTGCGGTGCTCAGGAATATCCTTCCATGAGGGCCTCCCAGTAGTTTTATTAGCTGGGGACTTTGCCCCACAGGTTGCAGATAAAATGAAGTTAACTCCTTCAGATAAAGAAGTTATGTACTCACCGTAATGTTCCATCTGAGTAGTTCTACTTCATTCTTCTGCAACCGTCCCACCCTCCTTCCCCAGAACCTGTTCAGGGTTGGTGATGTAATTGAGTTGCTGATTGTTTGTGTAGTGGCAAACTCGATCTGAGGGAAGGTAGGATATGTGTTAGGTTATGGTTAAGGGGGAGGAGCTTAGAGCTCAGAGCAGATGCTTGAAAAGTTGCCGGCTCAGATCCGATATGGATCCAAATACCCACAGGTTGCAGAAAAATGAAGTATAACTACTCAGATGGAACGTTATAGTGAGTACATAACTTCTTTTTATAGCACACGGATAACCTGAACGAATTTGCTCCATTGCACTCTGAAAGACTTCACTGGCAGAATTTATTTCAAAAGGCATTCTGAGAAATCTGCATTTACCAAATGGGGTACTGAATGTAGTCGGTAGTAAAGATTTGCAATCAAGCATTACTTGCCACAATGAACTCTTTGCATCTAAGACAGAAAAAAACAGTGGCATTTGGGATGAGGGTAGCAACCTCCTTGACTGTGCACATGGGATGGTAGGGCCTCTTTAATGCTTTAGGTCTCCTGGGTCAGTACATATTCTGATATCATCTGGGCTTTCTTATGAGCAACTACCATGGAAGATCCCATTCAGTTGGTTTTGTGACGGAACAAATCGCACCTTGTTGCACCATTTTATTTAACTGGACCTTGACTTTGTTCTGCATAGCTATAGCAACTTTTCTCACTGTTCTGACCACTGGACTGACTTCTGCATATAATTTCATGGAGTACACAACTGGAAGTTTGCCTAGTTTGTCTTCAAACACATAAGCAGATTCTGGGAAAATAGCATCGATAAAACTGGAACTAGGACATGTGCTTACATGATGGACTTCTTTGGTAAAAGAAAGCAGTTTCATTCTTAACCATTTTTGAGACCTAATAATGACTGCACAGGTCTTCTGACTACATAAAATTGCAAGCTGTAACTGTTCTCAGCTGAATACCATGAAAACAGTACTGAGCCTTCGGTTTGAATCTCTTCACCCCCATAAGCAGCAAGCTTTGCACAGTTGGCCAAATTAAGTTGTTCACCAGCTCTTACTCTAACAAATGTTTCTGCTGACATAACATTGCACTTTGAACCAGTGTCTACTTTGAGCTCCTTGGGTTGACCATTAATCAGGACAGTACAAAACACTTCATTTGTTGCCAACAAATTTACTCCATTAACCTTTTCACCAACTACTGATACACATCTACATAGAAAGTAGAGTTGCAGCTTTCTATATGATCAGCTTGCTTTTTTTGAGTGATCTTTCTTAATAAATGAATAAGGCTTGCTTGATTTACAAAACTTTTGAAAGTACTTCCGTTTTTGCACTTGTGGCATTGCTGACCAAATGCTAACTGTTTCTCTCTTCTAGACTCATGATTGGCACCACAATTGTGACAGTTAACAAGACTTTTTCTTTGGGTTTTGTTGACTCACCCTTATGCTGCACTGAGCATGTCCGTTTTACTGAGCTAGTCTTAGAAATTGCTGGAAAGTTACGGGTTCTCCCTGGAAATCCTGCAGGGGCTACAGCTGCCATGTGCTTAGGCCTGTTTCTGCTGGCCACGTGCTACATGCTGTCTGCGTTTGCTCTAGAGGCTGCTGAAACCATGCTCTTATCACTTGCAAGTATATTTGTGTGCCTTTCTGTAAGCGCGTGTATCTGACAACTCTCTATAGTTTTGCTCAACGTTAAATCACTGTCATATGAAGCAAAATCTTTCTTAATGCAGCAGTATTAACACCACATACAAGCCTGACTTTTATCGACTCGTCTTTCAGATCACCAAATCTGCATGTTTTAGCCTTGTTTCTCAATTCACTAATGTAAGCTGCAAAAGTTTCTCCTGGCTTTTGGTCTCTTGTATAAAATAGGTACCTCTCCGATGTAGCATTTGTCTGGGGGTTACACATTTCTCAAAATTTATGTTTAAAGCACTGAGGGTCCTCCCTTGATTCAGCTTGTACAATAAATAATATGGTGTTTTCCCCTTCTCTTGCCTATACTGTTGATGCATACACAAATGAACGCTGTCATTCAGTGGCTTCTGACCCCACTGAATTAAGCAAAGTAAATGTTCTCGTACGTGAATCTTTATCAGAAAAAGTTGCTTGTATGAAAATCATATTCCTGCTCAAATACTCCCCAATTCTCTGCACTATTATGATCAAGCACAGGTGGACTTGGTCTGCAAAATGCCTCTGCCATATCAACACAGTAATAAAGACCTTTGGAATCATGTTTGAACATACAGACATGTATGCCAGAAATTGGAAATATGATATTGTTAATCCTAGTTCATTCCTTACACATGGGTATCGGTTCCGACTTCGGAACCGAGCCAGCCATTTTCCAAGCTCGCGTCAGCTTCAAACTTTTGAGCTAAACTCTTACCCATAATCCTCCTCTCCCTGTTACCTCAGATTTCGTTTGCCGCGTTGCCATTCGGTCGTGTCAAGCTGCTTCTCTTGAGCTAAGTATAGTTACTTGTCAAATTGTCATTTATATTACCTTTTCTGTCAGAAAAGTTTCCTTTTCGTTGTCTCTTACCCTATCGCCTCTAGCGACCATATTTTCTTGAGTTTTTCTTCTCCTTTCTCTACCACGAGGTATTTCTCCCCTTACCATCGTTGGTAATCTTTCCCTTTTTTCATACCTACCCTTTTCTACTATCTACTTTTTTCTGTCATGGCAGATAAGAAAGATAGTCCGGGGTTTAAATGGTGTTCTGATTGTGGACACATTACCTACATCTGATGCACACTCTTTGTGCGTTTATTGCTTGGGGTCATCCCACTTATCTGTTGACCCGCCCTGTACTATCTGTGAAAATTTTTCTAATAGAACTTTGTTAGAAAGGAAAAACAAGCTGTTGCTGAAGGGACTTCTTAAATCTCCCTTTTCAGAGGCTATTTCTGGGTCGGAGGCCTCAACCCCTCCTAGAGCCTATAAGAAAATCTTGGATGTTCCTACCAAGGCTAAATCTTTGCCTTCGTCTCTGGCTGGGGACTCCCGCCAACCAAAACCTAAAAAGGCTAAAGTTTCAGCTCCGGAACTCACTCAGTCAACCCCAGTGCTTTCGGTGCCCAGACCTTCGGCTCCATTAGTGGTCTCTGCTCCGTCTTCTCCTGCAGCCTTCACTGTATCGGCACCAAGGGGCTCCTCAGTTCAGACTATTACTACTGTATCGGCACAGACTGCTCAGTCGGCGTAGACCTTGACCATATCGGCTCTGACATCTTTCTCTGAACAGACGTCTTTATTGTTTACTCCAGTTTTGTCAGTTCCAGCTTCTGTACCGACAACCACTTCGGAACCGATCCCTGTGTCGGTGCAGACCGTGACCTTGGCATTTATTGACTTCTTCGCTGCAGACACCCGTAATCCAGTCTTTCTCGGCACCGTTGTTCTCGTTGCGGACTGGTGAGATGGGCACCGAGTTTGCCTCTTCTGTGGACAGGCCTGTTTCTCCCTCAGTCTCTGTGAGGTCCACTAGAAGCCTTTCTGAATACTGTGTTGCATCTTGTGGATCAGGTGCTCTTGGCCAGAGGTATCCCACTCCCCAGGAACTATCCTTCCTTGGGAGGTGATCACCCATCTCCAAAGACCCCTTCTTATTCTCCTCCTTCATTGCCTTTGCAGTCCTTTGATATAGCACAGTCTTCCCCTTCTGCGGTTCCCTTTATGGATCTCACTAAGGAACCGCAGTTGCCTTCGTGGCAGGAAAGTTTTGCTATGACCCAGGATGTCAGTTGTGACAGGCATAATTTACTGCTCCACAGCCATCCGGGGACTCCAGGTCGGCAGGCTGAGACACTTAAGGGAGGGGTGACCCCTGTCCTGGACATTCACTCCTCTTCAGGTGGACCAGCCTTCCAACCGATGGAGAAGGCTTTTGCTGCTGGTGATGCTGGACTGTCTATCCCTCTGCCCTCTTTTGGTACACTGGTTTCACAAGTCGCACCGAGCGGACACCAGGTGCAAGGGCCTCAGGACATATTCCCACAGGAAACCCCTTTTCCGCTGTCTTCCCCAGCTTCTCCAACTGAGGAAGTCCACCGGAAAAGTTAGTGCAAGAGGAAGCACATGGACTCCTCAGAGAAGTCCCTCACTGAAGACACAGATTTTGATGAGGGGGAAGGATCCCCTCGGTCACCCAATGAGGTATCCTTTGGTGATATCCTCAAAATCCTAAAACAGAGAGGTGACTGGCAGTCCTCTAATCCGACCTCTGAGGAATCTGTGTTTCTGCAGGCCTTTCGCGCTCGGCCCTCCTACCTCCTGGGTTACTCCATCTGCCGATGAACTTGTCCGGCTTATCGTGCAGCGTGCTTGGAAGGCTCCTGACACTGTCAAAGCTATTCCCCGGAGGCCAGATAAGATTTTGTCCCTTCCTGCTACGGATCCCTATTGGTCAAAAGGTCTTTCTGTGGATGCTTTGGTGGTGGCGGCCGCAACAAAAAAGGATCTGGCAGAAGAAGAAAGCCAGACTGTCCATCCGCCTAACAGAGTCCCAGGCCCTGGACAGGATAGGGAAGCACACCATTGCATCAGCGACCTGTACTATCAGGTCCCTGAATTATATGGCACACTTTACCAGGCTTCAAAGGGATCTGATTTCTGAACTCTCTGAAACCTTGGCTGGTGCCATGTCTGATGAGGTCCGTGACAAAGTGGCCTCTCTGCTGGCCACCATTGAGTCAATATCTAACTCCTCTATGTGACTGATATCTCACGCATCAGAAGGAGCAGCTAGAGCAGCGGGTTCAGCTGCAGTCTTGAGATGACACGCCTGGATGCACTTGTGCAAATGTCCAACTGATGGCATCTGATTAGGATCCTCCTTCCCCTGTGGTACTCCTAGTCTAGGTTACCTCCTCCTACATAGCTGGGAGTCTTATGTTGGTTTTGTATTTGTATATATATATTACACATGCTTAAGGATTGTTTTACCTCTGTCTATTTGGAAATTTTGCGGAACCCTTTAAGGCTTCCTTTCTTAACGCTCCGATTGAGGCCTCTCTGTTGTTTGGACCCAAAGTTAAAAGCACACTGGCCAGATGTGAACAGGACGGTAAGACCGTTTCTGCCGTAGGTGTCTGTTATTCTTCCCATCAATGTGCTTTCTCCTGAAACCAAAAGAGTGGGAAGATATGGTTCAAGAAATCTCGGGGTCCTTTCCGTGACACACAGGCCGAGTTCTCCCCTAGAGGCAGTGGGAGAAACTCACAAGGAAGACGCTCCTTTCGGGGCAGAGGGGGTCCACGTAACCAGGGTTCCAGGGACTCTCTCCCTGGCCAATCCTACCAGCGCTCCTGAAGAGTGGCCCAACTCCTTTCCTATGGAGGTGGTTGGGGGTTGTTTCTCCATGTACCCTTCTGCCTGGCTAACCATCACCACCGATTCTTGGGTACAAAGGATTATAACCAGAGGTTATCATATCCCCTTCGATATTTCTCCTGTCCCTTCAAAAAACCTTCCCAACGTTCCACCCAGTCAAAGGGAAGAAGCAGCACTAGAGATAGAAAAGCTGCTAAGAAAGAGAGTCATCCACATAGTCCCTCCAGACCAGATAGAATCCGGATTCTATTCAAGACTATTTTTGGTGCCAAAGAAAACCGGGGACTGGAGACCAATTTTGGATCTCAGTGTATTGAACAAGTTTGTGAGGGTACAAAAATTCAGGATGGTCATGATACAGTCTATCCTCCTGTTTTTGGAAAAAGAAGATTGGATGTGCTCGATAGATCTTCAAGATGCGTACTACCACATAAAAGTGGACAGGCTACCAAGACGAATACTGCACTTCCGTGCAGGAGCCATTCACTACCAGTTCAGAGTACTGCCCTTCGGACTCTCTACAGCCCTCAGAGTGTTCACAAAGTGCATGGCAGTCATCACAGCTCACTTGCGACTTCAAGGATTCCAGGTGTTTCCATACATAGACGACTGGCTCATTTCCACCCCCACCAGACATCTACTGGAAGAAGCCCTGGCATACTCTCTCCTCGCTGCACAAAGACTAGGCATAACCATAAACTGGCAAAAATCCAAACTCACCCCATCTCAGTCGACAGAATTCATAGGGGTTATCTTGGACACACAGAACTACAGAGCTGCCATTCCAGAGCACAGAATTTTAAGGATAAAGCAACAACTGATTCCAATCCTTTCAAGGGAGAAATCCACAGCTCACTCGGTTCTGCAGCGGTTGGGTCCCATGGCAGCCTCCATCACTATTGTCCCCCTGGCCAGGTTTCACATGAGGCTTCTACAATGGCTACTGCTCACCCAGTGGTATCCCTTTCAGCATCCTCTTTCAGCCATGGTTCGAGTAATCCACAGGTGCAAACAGGATTTAAATTGTTCGATGACACACAATCTGTCACAATGGTCTCCCCCCAACAACCCAAGGCCACAGTGACCACGGACGCCTCCCTGATGGGGTGGGGGTGGGGGTTTATGTCAGGGACAGACAGTCCAAGGCACTTGGTCCGAACTGGAGGCCCATCTGCATATACATGCTCTAGAGCTGAGGGCGGTGCTTCTGGCGTTGCAAGCATTCCATCCCCTGCTGCCGTCTGGGACGATTGCGATTCAGTCAGACAACATGGCGGTGGTCTAGTACATCAACAAGTAAGGTGGAACCAAATCTTACCCCCTTTGTCGAGAGGCCATGAGGATATGGCAATGGGCGATGGCTACCAACAGTTTTCTTCTAGCAACACACATTCGCTGGCGTTCCAACATGATAGCAGACAGACTCAGCAGGTGCATTCTTCAACCTCACGAGTGGTCCCTGAGTCCCTTGATAGCGGCAGAGATCTTCCACAGCTGGGGCCGTCCTTGCTGCGACCTCTTTGCATCCTTGACCAACTACAAATGCAGCAACTACTTCACCCTGATTTCCCCTCCGGGAGAGTCACCCAGGGATGCTCTAGTCCACGATTGGCCCTCGGGTCTTCTTTATGCGTTCCCACTCTTTCCCCATTTTCTGAAGAAAGCCTGTCGGTTGAAGAGCAAGGTGATCCTCATAGCACCATATTGGGCTCGACAGATTTGGTTTCCCTTCCTTTGGCCTCGCCTACTAGATGGATTCTCCATCCATCCCCGGAGTTGATCTCACATCCAAAGAACCTGATTCATCCCAACTTGAACAGCCTGAAGCTCACAGCTTGGCCACTCCATTTCCCTTGATTGCCAGGCAGAATGACCTTTCTTTACCAGTACTTGACATTCTCATTGCATCTCATAAGTCTTCCACTAGAATTACTTATCTGAGCAAGTGGAAAAGATTTACCTGTTGGCTGAAAGATAAACAAGTAGATCCCTTCTTAGCACCAGTGTCGATAATACTAGACTATCTGGCCGACCTTTTCCAATCGGGTCTATCGGCCTCTACCATTAGAGTTCATTTGGCTGCAGTTTCTAATTTCCATGAGGGTGTCTAGGATTCCTCTCTTATGTCCCACAAATTGTGCAAGACCTTCATAAAAGGTGTGAATCATCTGAAGCCACCTTTTAGAGAACCTATTCAACCATGGGATTTATCATTAGTTCTACAAGCGCTGACAATGCCACCCTTCGAACCAGCTTCTTCTTGCGACCTCAAGCATTTGTCATGGAAAACCTTGTTTTTCATCGCCATAACTTCTGCCAGACGTATTTCTGAGCTTCAAGCTGTATGTATCAAGAGTCCATACTTGAGTTTTCATAGAGATAGAGCGTCTCTAAGAACTAATTCATCTTTTCTGCCAAAAGTGATCTCTGAAATGTCTATTAATCAAACCATTGAATTGCCAGTTTTCTTTCCCAATCATTCAAACAGAGAAAAATATTGCCTACATACCCTAGATATCCACAGGCAAATCCATTTTTACTTAAACAGGACTAGGTCCTTTCGTAAATCTGACCAGTTATTTTTGGCCTTTTCTGGACCTAGATTAGGATCTGCTGTTGCTAAGGTCACATTAGCTAGATGGTTGAAGGACTGTGTGGCCTTCATTTATACACAATGTAATATCTCGTTGCCTACTACCATGAAAGCTCATTCAACAAGGTCAGTGGCAATGTCTGCTGCCTTCCATGCCAGAGCTTCTTTACATGACATCTGTGCAGCTGCAACTTGGGCTGCACCTTATATCTTCATCAATCATTACAAATTGGATTTGGCCTCCAGGGGGAAGAGCATCTTTCAGTTCTATGGTGCTCAGAAATTTCCTTCCATGAGAGCCTCCCAGGAGTAGAGGTAGCTGGGGACTCTGTCCCATGTGTATGGAATGAACGAGGATTAACAATATCAGATAAAGAAGTTATGTCTTACCATAATGTTCCATCTGTATTGTTGATCCTCGTTCAGTCATTATGACCCTCCCTCCTTCCCCCTCCCGTGGCTTCTAGTGGATCTCACCATCCGGTTCTCTTGGGTTATTTGACCAGAGGTAGCCTCTAACTTCTTTTGACTTGTAAACTCAGTGTGAGGTAACAGGGAGAGGGGGATTATGGGTAAGAGTTTAGCTCGAGAGTTTGAAGCTGACACGAGCTTGGAAAATGGCCGGCTCTGTTCCGAGGTCTGAACCGATACCCATGCGTAATGACTGAACGAGGATCAACAAATACAGATGGAACGTTATGGTAAGACATAACTTCTTTTTATGCCCAATAGCTCAACAGACTCTTCGCAGTAACTGTACTTTGTGAAGCAAGTCTCCATAGCACAAGTTTGTTTGTGTCTTTCGGCTTTTCCCGGTTAGGGGTCGCCACAGCGGAACTCCGGTCCGCTAATGATTGGTAGTTGATTTTTACGTGCCGAGTTACAAGCCCTGACGCACAACCTTCAACGAAGGTATGCCCATTCACGCATGTCTCCAAGCAGAAGACGCTCTAGCTAAGAATCGAACCGGACAGCGTCTTACTGTGAGGCGATAACGCTACCGCAGCACCACCACCGTGGATTTACACTTTGAAATCACTGTACTTTGCACAACCACCCCTTATCAGTGTAAGAAACCCTTCAAAATAACTCCACTTTGCGAATGAACTGTATGCAGCACAAGAAACTTCTCAAAATGGCTGTACTTTGCGAAATAACTCTGTATAATGTGAGAAACACTTTGAAATAACTGCACTTTGCAAATAAAATGTACACAGCACAAGAAACTTTTTGAAATGGCTTCATTCTGACTGCACTTTGCAAAATAACTGTACTTTGCACACAGAAAACTCTTCAAAATAGTTGTACTGTAGTAAAGAACACACTGCAAACACTTTGGACACACTGAAGTACTTTGAACAACTCTAGTTATGCTTTGAATAGCTTTGGTCAATGCAAAATAGTAACTCATGTCAAAACATGATTGTTTACTAAAAAACATGCAGTCGCCTTGGTTTTCTATACTTATTTCGCCCTTTTATTGTACTTATAATATCCATTTGACCTCTTATCATGCTCGTTATACTTTTCTTGTCCTTGTTTTACTTTTAACATGCTCGTTATGCAAATCGGAAGGAACTCTGAACACCCACATAAGTATTTCTGGTAATTCGATCAAATGTCATGGTTTCGAATATTTTGTTTAATCAGTAATGCGTTTTGTGCCTTTCATTTGATTAATTACGTGTTTTGTGCTACTCTTTTGATTAATAATGTGTTTTGTGCTTTGCGAATGCTTTATATTGTTTTCTTTACAAAATATATCATTTTTGTGATTTTTGGTTACCTGAAGTTCGTTTCTGGCCTTTTTTTAATCATTTGAGCACTGTATCACCCAACCTGCTCAATGTGCCTTCACTGTTAACTCTGCACTTCATGGCTTGAAGTTGCACACTCCATCCTGGTTCTGACACAGTGTTGCTCATCTGGTCAGGGTAAAACAGACTAAGAGTTGTGGGTTTGGTTCAAGCAGCTTTTTTATATACAAACACATCGGGATTGAGGCTTAATAACTTAAACTTATAAAAAGACTGTCTACTGCACTGATACATGTTAACACTCTGGGTGTTCTCTCAAAATGGCACTGCTGCATGCACATGCTCTCTATTCGTATGCACTTGTCCTAATTTTGAAATGCATAAGTTACAACACACGCTGTGTTCTACAAAAGGCACATGGACAGGCACCTTCAAGAGGGGAGCACATCATCAGAGAGACGAGGTCCCATCATCTTTGCATTGAGGTCCTTCCAACACATTCTGAAGCAAGGCCCCTGAAGATGTTCACAGACAAGACTATAGTTCTCTGGTATGTGAACAAACAGGGGGGACAAAATCTTACTTGCTATGCAGAATTGCATTCCAGGCCTGGAAATTGGCGGCCCAATATTGAGTCACTCTGCAGGTGGTCTACATTCCCTCATCTCAGAACACTCAGGGAGACACCTTGAGCAAGTCCATGTCACAATTCCATGAATGGGTGCTACACAGGGATGTGTTCCTGGACATAGTGCTCAGATGGGGTACACCAGAAATAGATCTGATGTCCATCATGTTTCACTTTTGCAGTCATTACATTTGGGTAATCTGCTGGCAGGTTGCCCTCAGTCAGCCTGATTAACAAAGTCTTGGGTCCTGTGTGGGTTGCTGTCGCTTCTTCCGGGACGTCAGGTTGTCAGGGGTATAAAGCATGCAGCCGACATCATTACCTCAGTCTTTCTTGCCATGTGGTGCCCGAAGCAGAAGCAGTTCGCAAGTGCCGGTCGGCCAACTCCTGAAATTTTCGTTTTCGAATTTCAGAACTGAAATCTTCCAACTTAAAGCTAAGTACCCCATTGGGAAAACTTTTTCTTGCTCCTTACCGATGTCAGTAAAAGTTAATAATTGCATTACTTGTGGAAAGCAAATACCTCCTAAAGATTTTAATCTGTACTGTATTCCTTGCTTAGGCCCTGACCACGATGTACCTTGCTGTCGGTTTTGTGCTTTATTTAATCAGCGCACTATCCGTCGTCTGTACATTTTTGCCTCTAAATATTTCGGTTATCGGTTTAATTACCCAGAATTGACATCTGTTAGCCATCTGACTACTGGAATTTTGAAAAAATGCAAAGAAAAAGACAAAGAGACAGGCCGTTGAGGTCCAAAACTGCCGATGACGCTTCTCCTAAGTCAGTTGCCAGTTCACCGGTACTCAGTGAGGCGCTTTCACAGCCCCTCATACCAGCCACGTCTGACTCGCAGGCCTCTACTGAGACCCATTCGGAGTCCGGTATGCCACAAGATGCATCAACTATGGAACCCACTGATGTCTGTACCTTGGATGGATCCGGAGCCACTGTGCAGGCCCCGGCTTGAGGGTATTCAGGCCTACAGACTTGCATGTTAAACCAACTCCACCTACAATACTAGTGCCTAAATCTCGATCTGTGTCGAAAAAACAAACGCCCAGGCCACATGTTCAGGCCCCTATGCCTAAAAAACAAATGATCAAAATGGCTGAAGATCTAATTACTCTAATCAGGGGTAGTTAAACCCCCCCCCCTTCTGAGAGGCCTAGGCCTGAGCTTGACTGACTCTTCTGATCAGGACTCTGTTTCTTCTGACTTTTCTAATGACCTGGATTTGTCCATACCTACTTATGAGGATTCTGATGCAGAGGATTCCATTCCCTCTGCTTCCCCCCTGAAGATTTCTCTTTTGGTGAAACTTTACATACCTTATGGGAGCATTTCCACTGGAAAAGTCAGGAATTTTCTGATTTTAAAAAAGAGGCTTAGGGATTTTCTTCTTTTGCCTCAGCATAGGCCTTTGGCTATACCTCCTGTACTAGACAGTGTTGATGTGTTTACAGAATCCAGTATGGCCCTTGATTCCCTGCCTCCAGCACCTTGTAAACCTGACGGATACTACAGGGTTCCCGAGTCCCACAAGTTCCTTTTCAAAAATCCTGTTGCAGATCCTGAAAACATTTCTCAAGGGCCTAAGGGCATTAAGGCTTCTATTGCTAAAAATCCTACTCCTTCTGATAGAGAGGTTTATACTTCTGCAGCCTTGGCTATCAGGGCTTTAAACTGCCAATTTCATATGTTAAAATATCAACAGCATATTATTGGACTGCTTAAACAGAAAATGATGTTAATTCTGACTGTGTGGAAAATAAAGAATGTTAAGTTGTCAATCTCGCCTTCATTCTTGCTGGATGGATGGGTTCTCGGCACTTGCTAAGCTCGAGAGCTAATTTTACCAGCTTGAGGCAACCCTATATCCCAAGATGCAAGGCGGAGACTTCACAGATCTCGTTTGCCGCTTCCAGGTAAGTTTACTGAATAATAAGACTTTAGTCTCACCCCTTTAATTTTCATACTATAGTTGTTTTTTGTTAATATTTTAACCCTATTCCCGTTAGTGTTCCCTTTTTTTTTTTCGGGTTATTTATCCCCTTTCCCTAGGTTAGGCCTTAGGCCTTCCCCTTCCTAAATTTTTCCTGTCAGGGATTTTTTGTGTCTGACTGTGTTGTATCCCTGTTTAGTTTAGATTTTTGGATTGGGTGTTTTTTGTGTGTGTGTGTTGGTGTTTTTTCTTGACAACTTGTGTTTCCTCGACACAGCTATGTCGAAGGACACAAAGGTCTCAGGCTTCAAGAAGTGTGACTCGTGCTGTCAGAAGATGTCTCTGACAGACGGTCACACTTCTTGTGTTTACTGCCTGGGACCTCTGCACCTGCAGGATTCTTGTGCTATCTGTCATGCCTTCAGCTCAAGAGTCCTGCAGGAGCGCAGAAATAAATTGATATTGAGGGGCTTATTAAAGCCTGAGAGCTCCCCGACTAAGTCGGCACCGGGGAAGCCCTCAAAACCTATCAAGCCTTCGGCTGAAAGTCCCAAGCCGTCGGCTACTGGTTTATCTTCTCCAGTGTCGAGATTGTCTCCGGCCGGAGCCGATCCTTCCATTCTAGCAGTCACAGTATCGGCTCCATCCGGCGCCGATACTGCCAAATCTGGACATTCAGTGTCTGCTCTGGCTGGAGCCGACGTATCCTCGGCTCCTTTGGCTCCATCGATCTCTAAAAAGAGATCTCGATCCCCCTCATTAGAATAGATACGTTCGGCTCCGAGATCACCCTTGCTCTCGGAGCGGAGCCATCGGAGCTGTTCTTCTCGGTCGTCCAGGCTGTCTGATCACGACCTCGAGAGAGTGGTGAGTAGACTATTAAAGTCTCAGGCATTGGCCCAAATGCTCCATAGCCTGTCTCAACAGATGGTAGCTATTTCACATCCACCAAACATTCCTCCTTTGACTCTCTTACAGAGCTCTGAGTCGGAGCTCCTCGGAACCGTGACCGTTGTAGCTTCGGAGCCGATACCACCCCTTTCGGCTCCATCGTCCTCGGCTCCAATTTCCTCCTTGAGGCCTTCATTGGAGGGATCCGGGCATCTGGTCTCGCTCGTCGGCTCCAAGGGGGCGAGTGGCATCGGACACTTGTCCGACCCCGTTCTCCCTCTCGGGGCTTCGGCGTTGGTGAGCTCAGCCCTGACATCTGCCACGGAGCCTTCCCTCTCGGTGAGGCCTGGAGTTCCTATCTCTTCGGAGCGGGAACCTTCTGGTCTCTCTGTTGGGGGAGCCTTCGAGGTGATGAGGAGTGTACTAGCCTGTGGGCTTAGTCAACGGACAGTTCCATCAGCTCCTCCCACTACAGTGCCTGCTGACGTCTCTTCCCACTCTCTTGCTCCCGGACCCAGAGATCCAACGCCTCAGGTTTCCCCATTGGGAATATCTTCCTCTTCCGAGGCTTCTCCTGATCCGTCAGGTGAACCTCCGTGTAAGAGGACATGTAAGAGGAAACATCTAGACTCCCCCAAGTCTATTACATCTGATGCTGACCTGGATGAGTCGGAGGGATCCCCAAGGTCCTCCTCTGAGGATGTCTCTTTCTCAGACATCCTTGAACTCCTTAAGCAGAGGGGGAACTGGCCCTCCCTTAATCCTTCCGAGGACGAGTCAGTATACCTGGAGGCGTTCGGATCTCGACCCTCCACCTCCTGGGTGTCTCCGCCTTTCGACCCTCTTATGGATGTAGTGGCTCGGAAGGCGTGGATGGCTCCGGATTCGGTGGAACCTATTCCTAGGAGGCCTTCTAAATTCATTACGGCCCCACCAGATAGACAATATTTGACAAAGGGTGTCCCAGTTGATGCCATGGTGGTGGCTGCTGCCACCAAGAAGGAACTAGCTGATCCTTCAGTACCTGTCCATTCTCCTAACAAGGATTCTAGGACTATGGACAGGTACTGCAAGCAGATTTTTCTGCAGCGACTTTTGCCATGAGATTGCTGAACTACTTGTGCCACTTCACCCGCCTTCAAAGAGATGTTCTTAAAGAGTTGGGAGAAGTTTTACAGGATCCGTCAGCTGCTGGGTCTCAGGATAAGATTAGCTCACAGCTAGGAATCCTTAACTCCATTGTTAACTCCTCTATGCGGCTCATTTCTTATGCAGCCGATGGAGCGAGGGCCGCAGGCACAGGAGTGGCTTTAAGGCTTCAGTCCTGGATGCGGCTTTGTAATTTTGCAGACCCCTTCAAGGCCCTTACAAACTCCCTTTGATGGTTCGACCTTGTTCGGACCTCAAGTGAAAGACACTTTGACTAGATGCGAACAAGATGGCAAGACTCTTTCTGCCGTAGGAGTCCGTTTCTCCACCCCTTCAAGACCTTACCCCAAAGGACAGAAGGGAGGGAAAATGTGGTTCCGCAAATCTCAAGGAGTCACGCCTGACGAAGTCAGTTTACCCCCAGAGGCAGAGGGGGTAACAGTAATAGACGCCGCCCTAGGGGCAGAGGGGGTCCGCAGAATCAGGGTAACAGAGAGCCTCTTTCTGACCAACCCTTCCAGCATCCCTGAGATGTTGCCCGATTGTCCACCTTCGGAGGCAGTCGGTGGAAGATTATCGCTGTACCCAATAGCCTGGCTTTCCCTTTCTCAAGACAAATGGGTACAGTCGATTATATCCGAGGGTTACAAAATTCCCTTTATTCAAACCCCAATTCAGCAAAAGGGAACCCTTCCAGACGTTCCTCCCGGTCTAAGGGAACTAGCAGTACAAGAAATATCAAAACTGCTAGCAAAAAGAGCCATCCAGCCAGTCCCAGCGGACCAAATAGGATCCGGAATCTACTCAAGGTTCTTTTTAGTTCCAAAAAAGACAGGGGACTGGAGACCAATATTAGATCTGAGCAAACTAAACAAGTTTGTAAAGAAATCAAGATTCCGGATGGTCACGCTTCAGTCCATTCTACCCTTTCTGGGCAAGGACAATTGGATGTGCTTGATAGATTTTCAGGATGCATACTATCACATAAAAATTCACAGGCGCTCCAGAAGATTTCTCTGCTTTCGGCTGGGGACCAGTCACTTTCAATTCAGGGCCCTGCCCTTTGGACTCACTACAGCCCCCAGAGTGTTCACCAAATGTATGGCAGCGGTTACGGCTCACCTGAGACGTCAAGGATTCCAGGTGTTTCCATATCTAGGTGACTGGCTCCTCACTGCCACCACCAGGCATCAACTTCTCCAAGCCAGGGATTACACCATTCACATTTGCAGAGGGCTAGGGATTTCTATAAATTTCGAAAAATCTGCCTTGTCAATCTATTACTTTTATAGGCGCAAAATTGGACACCATACAACTTTCAGCAAAGTTAACAGACCAAAGGATCTTGAACATTCAAAGTCACATCCAGGTGATTCTTCTCAGCAACAAAATTCAGGCCAGATTTGCTCTGAAAGTATTGGGTCTTATGGCGGCCGCCATAACACTTCTTCCCTTTGCCCACTTTTACATGCGTCTTCTACAATGGATGCTATTCGCCCAATGGTCTTTTCAACAACTTCCCATGCGTCACAAGATCACAATAACTCCAACTTGCAAAAGGCATCTGACCTGGTGGATATCGTCCCCTCAAGTCCATCAGGGCAGACCCTTTGTTCCTCCTCCTCCCCCGGTCGCCACGGTTACATCGGACGCCTCCCTGATCGGGTGGGGGGGGGCATTATCAGGGCAGGATGGTCCATGGCACTTGGCAACCTTTCGAATACCATCTGCACATAAATGTCCTACAGATGAGAGCAGTGCTTTTAACGTTGCAAGCCCTCAACGACTCTCTTCCCCTGGGAACTATTGCAGTCCAAACGGACAATATGTCCGTGGTGTGGTGTATCAACAAACAGGGCGGAACCAAGTCCTATCCACTGTGTCGAGAGGCTCTCAGACTTTGGCAATGGGCAATCTCTTCTCAGCGGTTTCTGATAGCAATGCATATCCCCGGGAAATCCAACATCATAGCGGACAGATTGAGCAGAGCTATTCTCATGCCTCACGAGTGGTCTCTCAAACAATCGGTGACGGAAGAGATTTTTCAGAAGTGGGGCCTTCCTTGCTGCGACCTTTTCGCTACACCTCAAAACAGCAAATGCCCAGACTTCTTTTCTCTCTCTCTTCCCCCTTCCAGGCCATCCCCCCAGAGACGCTCTAACCCAAGATTGGCCCCGGGGACTTCTTTATGCCTTTTCCCCCCTTTCCGCTGATACCTCAACTAATTCAGAAAGCAACCGCCTTGAGAGCCAAGTTGATTCTCATTGCCCCTTATTGGCCTCGACAGATATGGTTTCTGTTCCTACATCGTTATCTCTTGGTACAGCCATGGCATCTGGACCCGGTTCCAGATCTTCTGACCCACCAGTCGGGGCAGCTGCACCAATCCATACCTTCTCTCAACCTCACTGCTTGGTTGCTCCACTTCCATCCTTAGCCAGGCTTCCTATGATTTCTAATCCCGTCCGGGATATCATAGTAGCTTCCCTAAATTCTTCTACCAGAAGGATTTACACTAGTAAATGGCGACGTTTCTCCTTTTGGGCAAAAGCTAGGAACATAGACCCCTATACTGCTCCGATTCATTCGGTCTTGGACTTCCTAGCTGAGATTTTTCATTCAGGATCCTCTTCCTCCACAGTAAAAGTTCAGCTGGCAGCCATTTCGAATTTTCATATAGGCCTTTTGGACCACAACATTATGTCACATAAACTTTGCAAGGCATTCCTTCGAGGTGTCTTTTTACTTTAAACCTCCGATTAGAGACCCCCCACCACAGTGGGATCTAAATTTAATTTTAACATCCTTGATTCTTCCCCCTTTCGAACCTGCGGCTGCCTGTTCTTTGAAATTTCTTTCTTGGAAGACACTCTTTCTAGTCGCCATTACTTCTGCCAGGAGAGTATCTGAGCTTCATGCTCTCTGCATTCGTCCTCCCTACTTAATCTTCCACAAAGACAGGGTATCTCTAAGGACTAATCCATCTTTCTTACCAAAAGTGGCATCGCAGACGAACTTAAATCAATCCATTGATCTTCCAGTGTTTTTCCCGAATTATTCTGATAGAGCGGAACAAAAATTACATTGTCTTGATGTTCACCGCCAGCTCAGATATTATCTGGACAAAACTAAACTTTTTAGGAAATCTGATCAACTGTTTCTATCCTATGCAGAGAACAGGAAAGGCCTTCCAGTTTCCAAGGTGACTTTATCTAGATGGCTGTGTTCTGTGATTACTTACATGTATCAGCTCAGAGGCAAAGAGTTGATTTCTAAGCCAAAAGCCCATTCTACCAGAGCTCTAGCTACATCGACAGCTTTTCAAGCTAGACTTCCAATAGACACTATTTGTGCAGCAGCCACATGGGCCTCTCCTCATACCTTTGTTTCTCATTACAAATTAGACTTGGCCTCCAGAGACAGAGATAATTTTGGTTCCACCGTTCTCAAGAGTCAGTTCCATTGAGCCACCCAGGATAGAGGTGCTAGGGACGCGGTCCCATCCAGCAAGAATGAAGGCGAGATTGACAACTTAACATTAAGAAGTTATGTACCTACCATAACGTTCCATGTTAGTTGTCTTCTCTCGCCTTCTTTCTTGCGTCCTGCCCTCCATCCCCCTAGCCTGGTCAGACCGAGAAGATTATGCCTCTTCTATTAAGAGGTTTTATCCTTTTTCTAGCTATTCAGCTTCTAGTGTCTCTAGATTAGGTTGATCCTTTCTAGAGGATTATGATGTTTATGATTGTCATTTAGTATTGTTACTTTTTCTTCCTCCTCTACAGTTGGAAGATTATATTCCTAATTTCCTTAGCTACCAAATGAGATCTGGGTAGTCTCCGCCTTGCATCATGGGATATAGGGTTGCCTCGAGCTGGTAAAATTAGCTCTCGAGCTTAGCAAGTGCCGAGTCGGAGCCGAGGATCGGCTCTGAACCCATCCATCCAGCAAGAAAGAAGGCAAGAGAAGACAACTAACATGGAACGTTATGGTAGGTACATAACTTCTTATTTACAGGACTTATTGCTGAGCAAGTTGGAAAACATACTTTGCAATGTGGTTTTGATTCTTTAGAGGCCTCTTGCAGGGTTGCTGTTACTGGGTCTGTGCTTAGAAGGCATGCTTGGCTTAAGGAGCAATCTCTGCCTGATCATGTTAAAGCAAAATTGTTGGATGCTCCTTTAAATCAGGACCACCAATAAGGCTGAAGAAGTTTTAAAAAAAGAAGGAAGATAAAGCTAAATCTATGCAAACTGTAAAAGATTTCTTACAAATGCAACCTCCAAGATTTAGTAGGCATTGGCCTACTAAGAATTGGTCCTTTCCAGCTCCTTCCAGATCTTCTCAAGCCAAATCCAGACACACCAAAAGCGCCAGGTTTCAGCCCCAAGGGGGACTCTCATACCTAAGCAATGGGGGGGGCCTCCACTTCCAAAGCAGGAAATAACCAGACACCCCCCTATGGTAAACAGTCTCAATGACTTTCCTTTAAAATTACCAAGCACTTACCTTTTAGCCAGGCCTTTGGGAGGAAAGATTGCTCTTCATGCAAAAAACTGGGAACTCATAACCTAGGACAAGTGGGTTTTAAATATAGTGTACAAGGGACACAGATTTCATTTCCACACGTTGCCAACACCAAACGGGTGGCCAGACCTGCCCCTAAATCAATGGGCAGAGGCTCAGAAACAAGTATTTTCCCTCTTAAACACGGGGGCTATTCAACCAGTACCAGAAGAGGAAAAGGGGCAAGGATTCTACTCCAGGCTTTTCCTGGAACCCAGAAAAGATGCAACATGGCATCCAATTGTGGACCTGACTACTCTAAACACCTTTCTGGACATTGCAAAATTCAAGATGCTGACTCTTCCCCAGTTACTTCCTATGCTAGGCAAAGATGCCTGGTTGGCAACTCTAGATTTAAAAGAAGCTTACCTGCATATCCCAATCAGGGAATCTTGCAGAAGTTACATAAGCTTCAAAGCAGGCTTCTTGCATTATCAGTTCTCTGCACTGCCCTTTGGCTTGTCTACTGTGCCCAGGGTATTCACAAAGTGCCTGGCTCCAGTAACTGCATTTTGCAGGCAAAGAAATATTCAGATATACCCATACCTGAACGATTGTCTAATTCAGGCAGAAAACCAGGCCATACTTCTAAATTATCTGGCGTTTGTAAAAAGGGTTCTAACTTGTCTAGGGTACACCATAAATGAAAAGAAATCACAACTGGTACCCCCTCAACAAATTACATTCTTGGGTGCAAGCTTGAATACAACTGCCCAGATGGCTTTCCTCAAGCCAGCAAAGCAAACTTATTTGGTAACTTACTTTGAACAAGTGGCCACAAAAACCCTGCTTATCTGCAAGACAAATACTGCAAGCCTTGGGGTTCATGGCCTCCTGCATTCTTCTAATTCCATATGCCAGACTGCGTATAGGTTCATAGGTTCATACTAGGCTATCTGCCCTAGGGCATTTATAAGCCTAGCCAGAGTGTGTTTGGCTTTCGCCACCCATTTTAAATTAATTTTGCTGTGCCCTTTTTCGAGGTTAGTATACTGTGCCTCTGTCTAACAGTGACACAGAAATGATACTCGGGGTAAACCTACTGTCTCCCATCCACTCATCAAGATTCCTCTTGAAGAGAGTCAATGAGGGACTCTGCCTAACCTGGACTGGGATTTTATTCCAGAGTGAAGGGAGCCTCTGGGTTACGAATCTGTCCCTCCAGCATGTCCTATTTATTTCAGTGCTGAGGTTCAAGTCTCTTGAGCGCGTAGCTCGATGGGATTTGGATTTTCTGAGGTGCAGCATGTCCATTAATTCCGGGTTGGACATGGCTTTATACGTCAGGCACAGATTGCCTCTGAGCAGGCGGTATGCCACTGAGTAGAGCTGGAGTTTCTTTAACCAGGCAGCATATGGCATCTGTTTGAGCCCTTTGATCCTCTTGGTGAGGTTCTTTTGGGGTCTTTCCAGTTGCTGCAGGTGTCTGGTAAGGTACATCCCAAAAGGGGCATTGTACTCAATTATGGGCCTGATGAGGGATGAGTAAAGAGGCACAATGCCCTCCCCTGATCTAGATGTGAATCCCTTCATGATTAGGTGGGCTATATAAAATGTTTTTCTAACCACTTTGGCCACGTGGTTGTCAAATGAGAGATTGCTATTAACTTGGGTCCCCAGGTCCCTAATTACATCTTCTGTACTTAATGGATTACCACCTATGTGGTAATTTGTGGGCACTTTGTTTTTGCCAAAGGGGATGACTATACACTTTTTGGCGTTTAACTTGAGGCCATGGCTCTGGCACCAGTTGTCTGTTTCTGTGAGGCCCTTTTGGAGGATGCTTGTGTCGGCTGGAGAGTCGATTATGGCACCCAGTTTGCAGTCATCTGCGAACTTGGTCAGCCACAGTCCTTCCGTGTTGGCGTGTACCTCTGAGAAATATATACCGAACAAGAGAGGTCCCAGGACTGAGCCTTGTGGGACGCCACTTGTAACTGGTTTGAAGTCTGACATGGCTCCAGCAATTCTAACCATGTGGGTTCTGTCCTTGAGCCAGTTTGCAACCCATCTAGTGACATAGGGGTTTATATTTAAGCTGGTGAGCTTATCTATAATGCCCGAGTGGGGTATTGTATCGAAGGCTTTTGTGAGGTCCAGGTAGGCTGTGTGGACCACCTTCCCTTTGTCAATGGCCTTGGTGACTGTTTCAAAGAAATCGACCAGGTTTAAGAGGCAGGATCTGCCCTTAAAGCCGAACTGGGTAGGATCCAGTGACTGTAGGTCCCCAATATCTTTATTTATGAGGTCCATGATGATCCTTTCCATAGCTTTGCAGACCAAGCTAGTCAGGCTTATGTGGCGATATTGGGAGATGGAGACTAATAGAAGATGACACTGAAATTAGGGAATAAATGGGAGATTACAAAGCATCAGTCACATCTGTGAATTATGGTTTTAAAAGAATACTAGAAAGACTGGACTTTTGTTGACTTTGTTAAACTTGTAGGGGACTGAAAAGCATATACTCCATTTCACTGATGTCTAAAAGGGGACACTAAGTAAAGCAATTTTTATTCTTAATATCTGTATAAAACATTTCATATCAATTGCAAGTTACATAGAAGCATCTTCAGTGTTTTTTGTTTTATGTGATAAATATAAAATAAACAAGTACCTTTTTCCTTTTTCTTTAGTTTTTAGACATAGGTATTACAATATAAAGTGAAGGCTGGACAAAATCATGTTTAATATAATATGCTGTAATGTTGGGTTGCCAAGATAGGGAACAGGGTGTAAATGTGCACAGATTGTAATACATGTAGAGCCAATATCTTTCCTCTTACTTTTGCATAGCTGAATGTCTGGATTAAGGCCTTTGGCTTAATCTAATAATTGTTTTGTTTAAGCAAGTAAATAAGAGACCGCTGCATGTAATGAAAAATTTTCTTTAGCAAAGAAATGTTCACTGTGAACTGAGAAGTCTGCAGTTGAGGTCAGCTGTGCATTTTGTTCTAAGCTGACTATAGGGGCAGGCAATAAAAGCCACACCACTTTTTAAGACTAAAAGTTATCATTGTCTGAAAGAATACAAAGAATAGTTATGCAAGATCTTACCATTACCATAGATGTACTTCTTGTCTATGTTGCAGTATTCATAACAGTAGGGAGTAGCTGCCTGCAGTGCAACCGTCCAGCCAGTATACCAAAGTCTTTGTGTGACGTTGGCTATGAGGGCCATAAACCGGCATTGGGTATAAAGGTGACATCTGCACGTACCCTCCACAGAATAGTTTCTGCTGCATATACTAGTGCAAAGAAAATCGAATAGAATAAAAAACGTTCTCCTCATCAAAAAAACAAAGGCTTCGGGAATGTCCCCTCCTCAGTGTTTGACAAATGCACTTAAAATTCAAACGCATTGATCCACTTGAAGCTTGCTAGCTCTCAACTAATAAGTTTGTTGTTGCAGACGCGGCCGTTGTTGCCTATATCCGATCAGTGTGATTTCTTTCACCAATCACGCTCTGCATGGTCGTCTCATCCGCATCCTTGCCATTCCGATTGGACGGCTGCTGTTTTAAGGCCTGTCCCTCTTGGTTAACCGGGTTATTTTCAACCTCAGCAAAAACATCTAGCTCATCCATCCTGTTTCTTTTTTCCTTCTGGTGGAAATCTTTAACATTAATGTTCAGATGGGTCCTCGGCCAAGAGAAAATGTAACCCATCCTAAAATCATTTACATCCCTTTGCAATTTATGTTGCTCAACAGCCTGTAATTTATTGTCCAACATGTTCATTCTATTTAACATCAACTGATAGGAATTTGAGATTCACATAAAATCACTGGAACTGGTTAACTCATTTTCTATTTTTATAATTTCGTCTGATTATTTTCTGCCAATAGGGAGAGATCTGTCATTCATCAACCGTATATATTCTTTACTTAACTTTAAATTTAACTGTTGCCAAGTTTTCAACAGCCAAGGGTACGTATTAGCATAAGCAGGCATTTTCAATATACACAGCCCTCTTGGAGCTATATTAAATTCCAAGTAGGCTGAAAAGCTTAAACATTGCCATTGAAATCTTTTGAAGGTTTGCACCTTCCTCTCTAACCGGATTAGTAAACTGTTGAGCTGTTCATTTATTTCAGGAATTAATACTGCGTTCGATTCATTGTTGCCCAGAACTTGGGATACTAGCGGGTTACCTGATAGCAGCAACAAGTCCCGTATAGATTTTTTAAAGTTGGTGTCTACTTTAATATCCATCTGCTTAAAATACCTGCAAGTATCAGGTATGGCCATGGGTACTCCCATGGCTAATACATATGCTAATATTGTATTAAGTCAGTGGGAAAAACAACATATTTTGAATGATGTGAATTTATTTAAGAATAATATACTTTTCTATCAGCGTTTCGTAGATGACTGTTTTTTTATTATGGAAAGGAAATGAACAACAATTGAATGAATTTGTGTATTGTTTGAATAACACAACTGATTTTTTGAGGTTCACAGCGAATTCAACCAACAATAAAATGCCTTTTCTGGATGCTGAAATGTATAAAGATTATAATAATGAACTAGGAACATGTGTTTATAGAAAAAATGTACAGGTTAATAAATATATGCATGCTAAAAGTATGCATGCTCGACATATATTTGGTGGGATGTCATGAGTCAACTATTAAGGGTTAGTAGACTAAACACAGATCAGCGAAAATGTGAGCAACAAATGGATATGTTATGCGATGAATTTCAAAGTAGAGGGTACAATACGAGACATGTTATGGAGATAAAAAATAATATATTGAAAAATAGAAATACATATACATGTCTGTATTTTAGTAACTGTACATTTGAGAAAGATGAAGTTAGTAATACACAGGTTGTACCGAGATATGTCACTACATACAATAGTATGTCTAAATGTGTTGAAGCAATAATTATAAAAAAATTGGCGGGTTCTGATGGCTCAACCTGAGTTATGGACAATACTGGGGCATACACCGAGGTTTGCATTTAGAAATAGGAATAATCTAATGAGAAGGCTATGTTATAAAGACTTTGAAGTAAATTTATTGCAGCAAATAACACACAGTGTGGGAACAACCCCATGTCATGCTTGTAGCTGCTGCACTGATATTTGTGTAAAAAAGTTTTTTGAACATCCAATAAATAAGTTAAGGTATGAAATAAAGTATCAGGCAACATGCGGAAGCACAATGGTTGTTTACTTAGCTACCTGCACACAATGCCCAGGGTTTTATGTGGGAAAATGCTGAAGGATCTTAAAAGATCGTATTATTGAGCACAAGTCAGAAATGAGAAGAAATATTTCCTCTAATGCACTAGCCCAACATAGAAATGATAAAGGGATGTCACATAGATGTCCTTCAAGGATGCATCTGCAGTCCTTACAAATGGGTTGTCCTGTCGTCAGGCAGCCCTTCGGTCGGCCGGATTCCAAAGTCTGGGTCTGGCCTCGGCTGCTGTCGCACTTCACCCGACGTCATCTCTGCTGGTCTTCGGGTATAAAGGCATCAGCCGACGCCATTTTCCTCAGTCTTTCTTGCCGCGTGGCGCCCGAAGCAGAAGCTGTTCGCAAGTGCCGGTCGGTCAGATCCAGAGATTACTACTACCGAATACTACCAAGACTTCTAAAGCTAAGTACCCGTTGGGGACTCTTTCTTGCCTCAGCCGATGTCAGAAAAAGTGAATAACTGTTTAACTTGTGGGAAACAAATACCTCATAAAGATTTCCACTCTTACTGCTTACCTTGTTTAGGCCCAGACCACGACGTAGCAGCTTGTTTAGCCTGTGCTTCCTTCAACCGACGAACGCTTAGGCGTCGGTTGGAGTTTGCTGAACAGTTTTTCGGCTCAGATTTTGCGTACATTATGCCGTCGGATCCTCCAACTACTCAAATTGTTAAGAAACGCAAAGAAAAGGACCGACACTCGCGGTCCGCGGTTTCGGCCGAAACCACGGTTAAGCAAACCGTGAGTGTCTCGGTTTCGGCCGAAACCGAGCAAACGATTCAATCTACAGCCGAATCCATGACTACTACCGAGGCCCCTTCTACCCTAGCTGAATCGGCCTCTGAAGTTTTGCCTACTAATGTGGTTTCTCTAGCATTATCGGACACCATCCCTTTGGATGTCTCTACCCCAGCACGTGGTGCTGCTAGGCCTCCTGCAGCCATGTCTATAAAGGCCTTTGCCAGGGCTAAGTCAGTGCCTGTTAAGCCCCCCTCTCACAGGCCCAGCACCAGTTCCCAAATGCTTACTCTGGCAGAGGATCTCATCTCTTTAATAAGGGGATCCCAATCTCACCCAGACAGGGCCTCTCAACCTCCAGAAAAGAGACCTAGAGCAGAGCCCCCTGAGCCAGGTTCCTCAGATGACTCTTCTGATGATTCAGACATTACAGACCATCCAGAGGCTCCTCTTTCTACTTATGAAGATTCTGATGCTGAAGAATCTATTCCTTCTGCCTCTCCACCAGAGGAATTTTCCTTTGGGGAAACCTTACATGCCATGAGAGAGCAATTCCAATGGCAGGGACAAGATTTCTCAGATTCAAGAAAAAGGCTTAGGACCTTTTACACTTACCGCAACATAGGCCCTTAGCTATACCTCCAGTTCTTCCTGTTGTGGATGATGCCTTTAATGATGTTTGCACTGCTCCTGACACTTTACCTCCAGCCCCTGCTAAGCCCGATAGGTTTTACAGGGTACCGGACACTCATCACCACTTATACAAGGCTCCTTTTGCAGATCCTGAGACTATCTCCCAGGGGCCTAAGGCAGTAGCTTCGACCTCAGCAAAAAACCCTCTCCCTTCTGATAGGGAATCCAGGTCCTTAGAGAGATGGGGTAAAAAAGTATACACCTCTGCTACTCTCTCAGCTAGAGCTCTGAACTGTCAGTTTCATATGATCCAATACCAAGAGTTTATGCTTGATCAGTTAACTAAGAAACTGTCCTCTGATGATTCCTTAGATAAGAAATATGTTTTAGAAATGGTGAATAACATTCAGCAGGTTAGTAACCATTCTTTAAAATGTGGCTATGATGCACTGGAGGCTTCATTTAGATCAGCCATGACTGGCACAGTTATAAGAAGGCATGCATGGTTGAAAGAACAGGTCTTGCCGGATCATGTTAAAGCAAAGCTATTAGATGCTCCTATGGATAAGGTCAGTCTATTTGGTTCTCCTGCCCAACAAGTAATGAAGAAAATGGAAGAAAAGGCAAAATCTGTACAAACAGTTAAAGATTTCTTACAGGTTCAGCCCCCAAGGTTCAGCAGGAACTGGCCTTCCAAAATTGGTCCTTTCCAGACTCCTAAAAATCAGAGAGGCAGGAATAGACGTTCCAGAGGCAGAAACCAATCCAGAGGAGGTGCCTACAGGGGACGCCAGTGGCAAGGCAATAACCAACGAGGCACAGATACAACCACTACCACTGCAACAGGACAATCACAGTGACTTGGCTCTGACACCGCCTACCAGGGAACAAATAGCAGCACCCTTAGGCGGAAAGTTAGCCTTATTTTCAAAAAACTGGCACTATATCACAAGAGACAAGTGGATTTTGCAAACTATAGACCAAGGCTACAGGTTTCACTTCCACACATTACCAGTAAAAAGAGGAATGCCAAACCTACCACCAAATCAAAAGACAGAAGCCCTAAAACAAATAGCTCAATTAACAAAGATGAGAGCTGTGGAAAGGGTACCACCTACAGAACAGGGCAAGGGATTCTACTCCAGACTCTTCCTAGTACCAAGAAAAGAGAAAAGTTGGAGACCTATTCTCGACCTGTCCGCTTTAAACACATTCATCATTGTTCCAAAATTCAAAATGCTGACCCTACAGCAACTTCTTCCCATGCTGGGCAAGGAGTATTGGCTGGTAACTCTAGATCTCAAGGAGGCATACCTGCACGTCCCCATACGACCAATTTGCAGAAGATACCTCAGATTTCTTGCAGGATCAGAGCATTATCAATTCTCAGCATTGCCCTTTGGCTTATCTACTGCGCCCAAAGTGTTCACGAAATGCCTGGCATCAGTAATAGCTCATTGCTGGCTTCAGGGAATCCAAATTTATCCATACCTGGACGACTGCCTGATACAAGCGGACAACAAAAGCAAGCTGACACAAGACTTACAAAGAGTCATTTGCTTACTGCAAGCCCTGGGATACACAGTCAATTTAAAAAAGTCAAGACTGATTCCATCCCAAACAAGAACATTCTTGGGTGCAGAATTGGACACAGTAAAACAGATGGCATTCCTAACTGCAGAAAAACAAGAACAACTTCCTCTTTACTTCTTGGCATTAACAAAACAGAGCAAACTAACAGCAAGAAAAGTACTGCAGGCCTTGGGCTTCATGGCATCCTGCATAATCTTGGTCCCCCATGCCAGACTGCATATGAGAAAGCTACAGTGGTACCTAAAGAATTTACTGTCTCAGCACAAACACAGCTTAGAAACCGAAATACCACTAATCCCATGCCTGAAAGAAGAGTTCCTATGGTGGGCTCAGGCATGCCAGTCAAACCCAGGTTTGTCTTTCCGCAACATTCAAACAAACCAAACCATCACAACGGACGCCTCAGACCTCGGATGGGGGGCCCACATGCTGGACAAGTGCACTCAAGGCTTATGGACTCCAGATCAGCTGCACCTGCACATAAATCAAAAAGAAATGCTGGCAGTAAAACTAGCAATCCAGAATTTCAGACCATTCCTCAAAGAAGGCCAATTGATGATAAGGACAGACAACACCACAGTCATGTGGTACATCAACAAACAGGGAGGCACTCATTCATACCCCTATGCCGAATGGCTCTGGACCTATGGAATATGGCTCTGAGCTACAACATTCAGTTACAAGCAATTTTTGTACCGGGAAAAGAAAACATCCTAG
The DNA here is from genome assembly GCF_019279795.1 of Protopterus annectens. Taxonomy (NCBI): domain Eukaryota; kingdom Metazoa; phylum Chordata; order Ceratodontiformes; family Protopteridae; genus Protopterus; species Protopterus annectens. The sequence goes on from NC_056745.1 coordinate 481,941,193, forward strand.
CAGACATGTTAAGCAGGACTACCTCGGATGCTCACGAATGGATGCTACACCCGGACATCTTCAAGGCCATCACAAAGAAATGGGGAATGCCACAAGTAGACCTATTCGCATCCCCACTCAATCACCAGCTCAAGAAATTCTGCACAAGGACATACCACCCACTTGCTTGGAAGGTGGACTCTCTATCCTTCAATTGGAAAGGCCTAACAGCATATGCATTTCCACCACTTCCTTTGATGCACAAGGTACTACTGAAAATCAAAGAGGAACGTCCAAGGATAATTCTGATAGCTCCAAATTGGCCAAGACAACATTGGTATCCACTGCTGAGGAGCATGTCTCTGGGAGAAACGTGGACACTGCCCCTGATTCCTTTGATGTTAACTCAGAGCAACTACAACATCCTGCATCCAAACCTGAAAACTCTGCAACTGACTGCTTGGAACATTACATAAGAGCAACTAACCCAGATTTATCCCAAAGGGTTAAAGACATAATCCTTGAGGCCCGCAGACCTTCAACAAGAAGGAACTATGCAGGAAAATGGAAAAGGTTTGTCATTTGGAGTACTGAAAGATGGAAAGATGTGTCAAAGGTAGATATTGCCAACATCCTGGAGTACTTGGCAGAGCTTCTTCATACAGACCTGTCCTATTCCTCCATCAAGATACATGCATCAGCTATTTCTGCAGAATACAGCTTCGATCCCCTGTCTTCTCACATCCTCTACTCAGGCAGTTCCTGAGAGGAATTAAGAATGTAAAACCTCCTAGGAAACCACCATTACCAGCATGGGACTTGAACTTTGTGCTAGAAAAATTGACACTCCCTCCATTCGAACCAGCAGCAACAGCAGATCTTCAACACCTATCCTGGAAAACTGCTTTCCTACTGGCGATTACTTCAGCAAGAAGGGTTTCGGAACTACAGGCTTTAATGGCAGTACAACCCTTCCTAATCTTCCATCAAGATAGTGTCCATGAGAACTAATCCTACATTTATGCCTAAGGTGGTATCCAGAGTGTCTCTAAACCAGGCAATCCACCTACCTACCTTCTTTCCCAATCCACAGAACAGGAGGGAAAGACTGCTGCATACCTTGGATGTACATAGACAGTTGCGCTACTACCTGGACAGAACCAAGGGCAATAGAAAAACTGACCAGCTGCTAGTAGCTTATGCAACAGGAAGGGAAGAAAAGCAATTTCCAAACAGACAATCTCCAAGTGGATAAGGAAATTGCATAAGATTCTGTTACTCCTACCATGGAAAGCAAATTCCACAGAACATAAGGCCTCATTCTACAAGGGCTACAGCCACTACCACAGCTTTCTTACGAGGAGTGGCTACCAAGGACATTATTGAGGCTGCTACTTGGACCTCCGTGCATACATTTGCCAAGCATTATAACTTGCCTCTATACTCTAGATCCCGAGCAGGGTTTGCCACTGCTGTTTTGCAAGGGATCCTAACTACACCATAATTTATTCTTCCTCCTCCCCTAGTTTGGCTATGGTATTCTACCCATTTGTAAGGACTGCAGATGCATCCTTGAAGGACATAGTACAGTTTTGTACCTACCATAAATGTAGATGTCCGAACAGGATAGCATCTGCAGTCAGGATTACCCACCCTCCTTCCCCTCTGTGGTACTCCTAGGGTATTTGCCCACCTAATAGCTAGCTGGGGGGGGATCTCTTATGGTGTATTTGTTTGTATAGATGTACATACATGTTTATTTTTTGTGTTTGCCTTCTATTTTTTGGGAAACATTGGCATTTACCCAAAAATTTAGCTATCCAAGAGGGCAACTGGCATCTGGGGCAAGAAACACTGTGGAAAATGGCGTCGGCTGATGCCTTTATACCCGAAGACCAGCAGAGATGACGTCTGGTGAAGTGCGACACCAGCCGAGGCCAGACCCAGACTTTGGAATCCAGCCGACCGAAGGGCTGCCTGACGACAGGACAACCCATTTGTAAGGACTGCAGATGCTATCCTGTTTGGACATCTACATTTATGGTAGGTACAAAACTGTACTTTTTAGATTTAAAGTTTTGGAAGTAGTGAATAAAGGTTTAAGGCTTGGTGATATAAATAATAAACTAGATGTATCCGAATATAAATGGATAAGGCTGGAAGCCGATAAAACACCAGGGTTGAATAATATGGTAACTATTAAACCAATGTTAGAGTTCAAACAAAAGCAATATGATTAGTTTTACTGATGTTTATGATTTGTTGTGTATATTTAATGTACACTGATTGAAGTATTATTCATAAGTTCGCTGTATATTATTTTTAGTGATGAGCATAGATGCGATATATACTTTCAGTGTTTTTATATAATAGCCTTTTAAGGGCAATTAATTAATTAAGTGAATTTAAGCATTTGGAGTGTGTTCTTATAGGATGGTTGTGTCATGTGGGAGTGATTTATTGTATGTATGTGTGTGTGTATGTATATATATATATATATATATATATATATATATATATATATATATATATATATATACGCATTTAAATTTTAAATGCATTTATCAAACACTGAAGAAGGGACACTCCCGAAAGCCTTGTCTTCCCCAATAAAGAGAGTGTTTTTCATTCTATTCAGTTTTCTTTGTCGTATTAAGAACAGAAGGAACTTAAACAGTGGTTGGATTTGGATTTTTTACTTGCATATACTACTGCCCCTGAGGTTTTTCAGGAGGGTCCTAACTGAGACTCTTAGACTTGCATGCCTGCTAGAGCCAGGGCACTAATAAGGCTATGTAGGTAGAGACTTGGGGAAGAAGATGGCCACAGGTGTTCATAAAATACCTGCTATAACAGAAGCAAGAAACAAGGGGGAGGAGGGTGGGACTGAACACTGCAACATAGAAGAGCAGGACATCTATGGTTATGGTAAGGTCTTACACAACTATTCTACGTCCTTCTATTCTGATGTATTCATAACAGTAGGGGGAGTTTCAGAGCTTTAAGTATTATCTTGGGAGGAGGAAGGAAGGGTTTCCATGGTCCAGGAGACGCTGTAGGGTAGTACTGGCAAAAACGGCTCTAGCATGGGATGCCATGTCCAGCCTCTAGTGTTTGGTGAAGGTGTGCACTGAGGTCCAAGTGGCTGCTTCTAAAATAGAAGGGGAATCTATGCCTTTGAAAAAGGCAGAAAAAGATGCAGCTGCTCTGGTGGAATGTGGTTTGATACTGCCTTGTAAGGTTTTCCCATGGTGGGAGTAGCAGAAAGAGATGGACTTGGGAGATCCATGAGGCAATGGTTTGCTAAGAAACTGCTTTCCCTAGTGCTCTGGGATGGAAGGAAACAAATAACTGTTTTGATTTTCTGATGTCTTTGGTTTTATCTAGGTAATATCTTAGTTGTCTGTGCACGTCCAGAGAGTGAAGGGTTCTCTCTGAAGCATTTTGAGGATGGGGGTAGAAGACAGGTAAATTAATGGTTTGATTCAACAAGAGTGAAGGAGGGGTTGGTCCTGAGCACCACTCTGCCCCTGTAAAAGACTAGGTAGGAGGATGTGGCCATCAGGGCTTGGATCTCCAAAACCCTTCTGGCAGATGTGAGGGCAACAAGCAGAACTGTTTTGAATGTACAAAATTTCAGAGAAGTAGAATGTGCAGGTTCAAAAGGAGATAGTGTTAGCTTTTCTAATACAAAGTTTAGATCTCATGGAGGAGGGATGGGTTTCTGTTGGGGTTTGATGTGGATGACTCCTCTTAAAAGAGTTTGACTTCCAGTCTGGATGCCAGGGGAGGTGAAATAGGCAGACAGGCAGAGATGGCAGACAAGTGGACTTTGATCGAGGAATATGTCAGTCCTATTTGGAGCAGCTCACACAAGTAGGACAGAACCCTACGGATGGAGGTAGTGAGGGGGTCCTGTTTGTTCCTGTGACACCAATTGGAGAACATAAGCCATTTAGCTGCATAGTTTCTCCTAGTGTTGTGTTTTCTGGCCTCCTGCAGAACATACAAGTACATCCTCAGAGTAAACGTGTCTGTAAGGGATCAGGATTCTATCGCTACAGTGGTACTTGAGTCTATGGAGTCAACATTGTCACAGCCTGGAAATAATGATTCCTATTATACCTTGCCTATGCCTAGAGCTCCTATGATGGGCAGAGGCCTGCCACCAAAACAAGGGACTACCATTCACATTATCCTCTGCCGCCCAAACCCTAACTACAGACACATCAGGCTATGCATGGGGGGGCTCACCTGGCAGGAAAGTGCATTCAGGGCAAATGGAACCCAAATCAAATGCACCTGCATGTCAATCAAAAAGAAATGTTACCTGTACAGAACGTTCTGACAGCCTTCAAGGACTACATTTATCCAGGACAACTTACGTTAAAGACGGACAACACCACGGTTTTGTGGTACATAAACAAGCAGGGGGGTACACATTCCTACCCCCTCTGCAGACTAGCCATGGCATTGTGGAACACGGCCTTGAGCTACCAAGTGCACCTACAAACTCAATTCCTGCCAGGAAAACTGAATGCACTGGCAGACGGACTAAGCAGAGATCTCATGGACCCACCCGAGTGGAAGCTGGAACCACAGAATCTGAAGTAGTTAACTTCATTTGTGCAGCAACCTTTGGGAATTGGATCCGACCTCGGATCTGAGCCGGCAGTTTTCAACAGCTTTAGATCCGAGCTCCAAGCTCCTCCCCCTACCCATAATCCCCTGCCAACCCTGACTGACCCCAGATCTAGTTTGCCGGGGTTTAGTTCAGCAGCTTGATCCAGGGTTTCCAGGCGTTCTCATTCTCTTTGTGAGAAAAATTTAACTTTTATAACATTTTTCTTTAACCTTTGGTGTGAGAGTGTCTTCAGCTCCCCCTTTCTGTCTAAAAGCTCTCTTAGTTTAAATTATTTTATTTCTATTTAACCTCCCCCTTCCTCGTGGTTCCGTCAGGGTTGTGTGTGTGTGCTTGAGGCGTAGTGTGCGTGATTTACTTTCTTAGGTATGTCTGAGGCCCCAAAGATGATGTTTTCTAAGTGCACCGAGTGTGGCCATAAGCTGTCCCCAGCGGATGGCCACACTCGGTGTGTCTTGTGCCTTGGGGTTGAACACCTGTCCTCTGGTTGTACCATTTGTGCAGCGTTCAACCCCAGGGCACTCAAGGACCGGAGGTCCAAGCTGATTCTGGTGGGTCTTCTGCCCCCGGACGCTGCTTCTACCTCCAGTCCTCCCGTGGCACCCGCTGCGGCGGCTGCCACTCCTGCTTCCCTCCTCCCGGCCAGGACTCAATTTCCCGCTTTAGGCCCGGAGGAGAGGGAGGCCAGGAAAGAAAAGAGGAGGGAGAAGCATCACAAGCGGTGGGCCGAGGTCTCCGCTTCGGCCCCCCCCGGCTAAGCCGTCTTCTCCCTCCAGTTCTTCAGGTTCTCCTCCTTCTCGGATTCAGTCCCCGTGCTTCTCACCGGGTCCTGAGGAGGAGGAGACCCGATCTCCTTCGAGGTCATCGAGGTGACACTCCCGCCCCGCCTCGGTGGCCTCGTCGAGATCCACTAGAAGTCTCACAGATGCAGATTTGGACCGGATGATGAGAAGATTCCTCCAGGCCCAACTGCAGATGGGAGTGCTCCTGCCCCAGAGGGGGGGGGGGGCTCGACCCCCTTCTTTGCCCCGATAGCTCCTTCTCCGTCCCGTTTCTCGGGTACAGAGTCTTCGGAGCTGGGCAGCCTTGGAGCCGGGGGTCTGTCGGTGCCGATAGTCTCGGGTACTTCAGCGCTAACACTTCCCTCGAGTCTGTTGGGTCCATTTTCTTTGGATCCGAGCTCTCGGAGCCAAGGGCTGAGCTTCGGATCCGGCAGTATCAGTATGCCTTCGGCTCCATACGGGTCGGAGCATGCTGGTCCGTCGGATCTGATCGCTTCGGCACCGGCCCCGATCAGTCCGGATCCAAGGGATAGTCTGCTTTCGGATCCCAGAGAGAACTGCTCTCTCTCAGCATTCGACGTGGTGGAGAGGGTCCTGTCGAGGGATTCCAGGCCCTCGACCCTTGCCACGGCTCTACCCTGCACTCCTTCTTAGTTGGGCCCGACTTCCATCACCCGGCCCCAGGGACAGCCTGCTTTGACGTCCCAGGTAGTTCCATTGGAACAAGACGTTGCTGGTGAGACCTCCTCGGACAGTCCCCCCGGAGGTTCCTCACAAGCGAAGGTGCAAGAGGAGGCACCTGGACTCCCCCCCCCCCCCCCCCCCGAGTCCTTGACTGAGGACACAGATTTGGAGGAAGGGGAAGGCTCCCCAAGATCACCCCCCGAAGATGTCTCATTTGGTGACATCATGGAGATGCTCAGAATAAAGGGGGGGGGTGGTCTGCCCCAAAGCCTACCTCGGATGAATCAGTGTTCCTGGAGGCGTTTGAAGCAGGCCCGTCTACCTCTTGGGTGTCCCCTCTGGCCCGACCCCGTGGTAGACTTGATCACTACCAGGGCGTAGAAGGAGCCGGACACTGTGGAGCCACTCCCCAAGCGCCCTGGACAAGATCCTTAGCCCACCCCAAGTCCCACTGGAGTAAGGGTCCCCCTGTAGATGCCATGTTGGTGGCGGTGGCCACCAAGAGGGAACTTGCTCAGGAGAGTCCCTCGGTTCATCCCCCGAGCAAGAAGTCTCGGTTGATGGACCGCCTAGGGAAGCGGGTGTTTAGTTCGGCTACCTTCTCTGTGAGGTCGCTGAACTACATGGCACGTGCTCCGACTGCAGTGGGACCTTATCAAAGAGTACGCTGCGTCGCCCCCCCGAGTCCATGTCGGTGGAAGCAAACAATTGCACTCCATCTGGATGGCCACTCTACGATCCATATCGAACACCTCTATGCGGCTTCTGTCTCATGCCACGGAAGGAGCCACTAGAGCCGGCGGAGCGGGCCTCGTTATGAGACATCAGGCCTGTCTCCGGCACTGTGATTTTGCGGACCCCTTTAAGGCGTCGTTCGCTAATGCCCCTTTTGATGGTTCTGCCCTCTTCGGCAAAACCGTGAGAGATACCTTGGTCCAGAGTGAAAAGGACGGGAAGACGTTGTCTGCCGTCAGAGTCCGCTTCTCTACTCCCCAGAGATCCTTTTCTAAGAACCAAAAGGAACAGAAGAAGATGTGGTTCCGGAAGTCGCAACAGTCCCGTCCCGCTCCGGACTCCCAGCCCTTCTGCGGCAGAGGAGGGCAGGGTGGATGCCGCCCTAGAGGCAGAGGGGGCCCGCAGAACTTTGGATCCAGAGAACACTTCTCGGACCAACCAACGCAACACCCCTGAGGGGTTGCCCGACTGCTCCACTCTGGAGGCAGTCGGGGGGTGTTTCTCGAAGCACCCAGCAGCTTGGGAGTCCATCACGACAGACCGCTGGGTGCTTCGCATCATATCCAGAGGATACCAAATTCCCTTTTCTCGTTACCCACGCAGCCCCAGATACCTCCCTGATGTCCCACCCGATCAGAGGGAGGCCGCAGCAATGGAAATCCAACACTTGCTGGAAAAAAGAGCCATCCAACACGTCCCCCCAGACCAGTGCAGGTCCGGGTTTTACTCCAGGTTCTTCTTGGTGCCAAAAAGACGGGGGACTTAAGACCGATCTTCGACCTCTCTTCCCTGAACCTGTCAGTAACCAAAGAGAAGTTCTGCATGGTCACTCTTCAATCCATCCTCTCCCTTTTGCGGGAGAACGATTGGATGTGCTCTATAGACCTCAAGGATGCGTACTACCACATTCTGATGGACAGGCGATCCAGGAGGTTCCTCCGCTTCTGGCTGGGAGCCAGTCATTTCCAATTCAGGGTCCTCCCCTTTGGTCTCACCACAGCCCCCAGGGTGTTCACCAAAGTGTTAGCAGTGATAGCGGCCCACCTGAGGCTCCAGGGAATTCAGGTCTTCCCATACCTGGATGACTGTGCAGCCAGAAACTACTTTCTTCGTTTAGCTCCCTGGCTGGGGATCACTATCAACATAGAGAAGTAGTCTCTTACTCCGACTCAGACTATAGACTTCATAGGGGCCAGACTGGACACAAGCTCCTAGCTTTCTTGACCACAGACCGACTACTATCCCTGAGACTACACGTGCAGGCCATTCTGCAATCTCCAGCTCCCCTGGCGTAATTGGTCCTGAGACCTCTTGGCTCAATGGCAGCAGTGATCAACCTATTGCCAAAGGCACGTTTGAACATGAGGGTCTTACTTCTTCACTATCCTCTGAGCCATCCCATTCCCCTCAGCAGGGCCTGCAAGAGGGCCCTCCTATGGTGGCTCCAATCTCTGGACCTCCAGCAAGGACACCCCTTTTCTATGACCCCTCCACTAGCCACGGTGACCACGGACTCCTCCCGCCTCGGGTGTGGGGGGGGCATTGTTCAGGCAGGACAGTCCAAGGCACGTGGGACCTCACGGAGACCTCACTGCATATCAGCATCCTAGAGATGAGGGCAGTGCTGTTAGCGACGCAAGCACTTCAGGACGTTCTTCCTGTAGGAACGATTGCGATTCAGACGGACAACATGTCGGTTGTCTGGTACATCAACAAATGGGTTGACCAGGTCTTACCCACTCTGTCGAGAGGCCATGAGGGTGTGGGAATGGGCGATCTCCACCAACCGCTTTCTCACAGCAACGCACATTCTGGGATGGTCCAACATTCTAGCGGACAAACTAAGTCGCACCATCCTGTTACCATACGAGTGGTCTCTGAATCCCGAGATAGCGAATCGGATCTTCGCCAAATGGGGACAACCCTGTTGCGATCTCTTTGCCTCTCCCTCGAACACAAAATGTTATGACTACTTTGCTCTCATTTCCCCCTCCGGGTTCTGGTGCATGCTTGGCCTCCCGGTCTTCTTTATGCTTACCCTCCTCTTCCTCTGATGCTGAAGTTTCTGCAGAAAGCCAGTCGGTTGGGGAGCAGGATTGTCCTCATTGCCCCGTTTTGGCCTCGTCAAACCTGGTTCCCTTAACTTTGGTCTCATCTGGTGAATCCTCCTTGGGTTCTGGATCCCTGTCCGGATCTAATATCCCACCCCCTAGATCTCCCAGTCCCGAACCTGGACAGTCTCAAGCTCACAGCTTGGCTGCTCCAGTTCCACTCATAGCTAGGACTCCCGGTATCTCTTCCCCAGTTAAAACCATTCTAGTAGCAGTGCACAAGCCTTCTACTAGAAAGATTTATAGCAGCAAATGGAAACGTTTCTCCATTTGGGCGGAACGCAAAAATTTGGATCCTTTTACAGCTCCTTTGCCCGCTGTATTAGACTTTCTGTCAGGACTGTTTCATCAGGGGGCTAGTTCCTCCACAGTCAAAGTCCAACTAGCAGCTATCTCTCATTACCACGTTGGAAACGAATTGGGCCCTTTGATCACCACGAAATTGTGTAAGACCTTTTTGAAGGGCACCTTTCTGCTCAGACCCCCAGTGAAGGATGTAGTCCCTCCTTGGGATTTAACGCTGGTGCTTCAGGCCTTGACAGCTCCCCCGTTTGAGCCTGCAGCTTCCATAGATCTTAAATTCTTGTCATGGAAAACGGCTTTTCTTGTCGCCATCACCTCGGCTCGAAGGGTCTCTGAATTACAGGCCCTCTGTGTAAAACCCCCATACTTGACCTTTCACAAGGATAGAGTTTACCTCAGGACCAATCCCTCCTTTCTTCCCAAGGTTGCCTCTGAGTCAAATATTAACCAGTCCATCAACTTGCGGTCTTTTTCTAACTACCATAACAAAGGGGAATACAAATTACGCTCATTGGATATGCATAGACAACAGCTTCTACATCCACAGGACATCTGGTCATAGGAAATTTGTTCGTCTCCTTTGCCAAATTTAACTTTGGTAAATCTGTGTCTAAAGTCACACTCTCTAGATGGATTTCACAGTGTATCCTTTTAGCATATGAAAGTTTGGGCAGGCCCGCACCTCAGGTAGTCCTTGCCCACTCTACCAGATCTATGTCTACCTCTGCTTTTAGAGCTAGAGTTTCTTTGGATGATATTTGCTCGGCAGCCACTTGGGCTTCATCTCATACTTTTATCAATCACTACAAATTGGACATTATCTCCAGAGGGAGAGCATCCTTTGGCTCTGCAGTGCTCCGGAACATCCTTCCATGAAGGCCCAAGATTCAGGTAGCTGGGGACTCTGTCCCAAGGTTGCTGCACAAATGAAGTTAACTACTTCAGATTAAGAAGTTATGTACTCACCATAATGTTCCATCTGAGTAGGTAAACTTCATTTGTCTGCAACTGTCCCTCCCTCCTGCCCCCTCACTTGCAAATGTTCTCATACTCAGGTCCGTGGGTTTTACCCACTTATCTTGGGATTAATCATTGTTAGCAGCTTTTGCTGTTGGGCAAACTTGATCTGAGGTCAGTCAGGGTTGGCAGGGGATTATGGGTAGGGGAGGAGCTTGGAGGCGGATCTAAAGCTGTTGAAAACTGCCGGCTCGGATCGAGGTTGGATCCGATTCCCAAAGGTTGCAGACAAATGAAGTTTACCTACTCAGATGGAACGTTATGGTGAGTACATAACTTCTTATTTTCAACATGTTGACAAGCAAATGGGGGAGCCCAGACATAAATCTATTTGCCTCTCCCCAGAACTACCAGTTGGACAAATTTTGCACAAGGACTCCTCACAAAAAAGCCTGGAAAGTGGATGCTCTGTCACTCAGCTGGAAAAACCTATCAGTGTACGCCTTTCCCCCTCTGCCTCTGCTCTCCAAAGTTCTGCTAAAAGTCAAACAGGACAAACCAAAAATGATTTTGATTGCTCCAGACTTGCCACACCAACACTGGTACCCACTCCGCAGTGTGTCACAAATCTCTCCATGGCACCTGCCTCAGACATCTTCCTTACTGTCTCAGCAGGAGAACCAAATTCTGCACCCTTAGCTACCAACATTGAACCTTGCAGCTTGGCTAATCATTTAAATTCACCCTTAGCATCCCTCAGCAAACCTGTGATGGATGTAGTCTTGGAGGCGAGAAGACCTAGTACTAGAAAATGTTATGCTGACAAATGGAAAAGATTCTGTGCTTGGAATCAATCTCAAGGAATGAGCACAGCAGTGCCCAATTTACCTCAGATTTTACAGTACTTAACTGAGATGCTTCACAAGGGCCTGTCTTTTTCCTCCATTAAAATCCACGCCTCAGCCATTTCAGCTCATTATAACACAGAACCTCCCCTCTTCTCTCATCCTCTGCTCAAGCAGTACCTCAGAGGGGCCAAAAACTTGAGACCAACCAGGAGAGCTCCAACCCCTGCCTGGGACCTAAACTTTGTACTGGAGAAACTCACTCTACCTCCTTTCGAGCCAGCTGCTACTGCAGACTTAATTTTTTTTTCTTGGAAAACAGCCTTCTTTCTAGCATCACTTCAGCTAGAAGGATATCAGAGTTACAGCCCCTTATGGCAGTGGAGCCTTTCATCATCTTTCATGCGGACATGGTGTCACTCAAGAACAGTCCATCCTTCATGCCCAAGGTGGTATCCAGTGTGGCTCTTAATCAGTCAATTCATTTCCCAACTTTCTTTCCCAAACCACAGAACAAAGGGGAACAGATTCTGCATTCATTGGATGTGCACAGACATCTTAGATTCTACTTGGACAGGACTAAAACTCGAAGAAAATCTGAACATCTGCTGGTACCATTTGCTGCAGGGGCAGAGGGAAAGGCTATTTCAAAACATACCATTTCTAAATGGATAAGCCATTGCATTCATTTCTGCTATAAGCACCATGGAAAACCAATCCCCAGGATCGGAACTCATTCCACCAGGGCTGCATCTACTTCTGCAGCCTTTCTAAGAGGTGTTCCTACCAGGGATATTCTAGAAGCTGCTACCTGGAGTTCAGTTCATACTTTCACCAAGCATTATCATTTACCAATTTTCTCTAAATCCAGAGCTGTTTTTGCCACTGCTGTCTTGCAGGGCCTTATAGCTGGTCCTAATGCTGTATAAATCCATCCTCCCAACCATAGCTTTGGGAATCTACCCAAATGTATTGACTGCAGCAGTGAAACACGAAGAACATAGTACAGTTATGTACATTTACCATAAATGTAGATGTTCGAGTGTATTCACTGTTGCAGTCCTGGATGTTCCTCGTGCATACAGCTGCAGTCATCACACTTGGGTTATCCTGCCGTCAGGCGGGTCCTCGGTCGGCCGAATTCCAAAGTCTTGGTCCGCCGTCGGTTGTCGTCGCTTCCTCCCTGACATCAGTGCGGCAGGGGTATAAAAGAGGCAGCCGATGCCATTTTCTTCAGTCTTTCTTGCCGCGCGGTGCCCGAAGCAGAAGCAGTTCGCAAGTGCCGGTCGGCCAGCTCCTGAGATTTACGAAAAGTATTTCAGCCGAAGTCTTCTTTAAAGCTAAGTACCCCGTTGGGGAAACTTTTCTTGCCTCAGACCTATGTCAGACAAAGTTAATAATTGCATTTCTTGTGGGAAGCAAATACCGCATAAGGATTTTCACTCTTACTGTATACCTTGCTTAGGGCCAGACCACGACGTCTCGGCCTGCCGTTTTTGTGCTAGATTTAACAAGCGCACTATTAAGCGCCGGGCGGAGTTCGCCCTTCATTATTTTGGCAAAAAATGTAATTATATCATGTCGTCTGATTTTCCGACACCAGTTACAGGCAAAAAACGCAAGGATAAGGACAGACACCCGAGGCCTGCACAGAGTACTGAGATCACGCTAAGACCGACTACCGATTCTCCGGTTCTCAGCGAGGCGCCTACGCAGCCCCTGACTACCGATGAAACTATTTTACCGGCGACTTCAGTACCCGAGGTCGCAGCTTCCTCAGACTCCATTCCCACTGCAGATACCGACGCCACTCTTGGTGGAGAAAAGTAAAATTTAGCGAGGCCTGCCAGTTCTGAAGGCGTTTTCAGGCCTACCACCTTCTGTATTAAATCGTTCTCTAAATCTAAAGCTCCAATGAAAATTAAAAAACAGGGTCCTCAGACCCCCCCTCTCAAGGCCCCATGCCTTAAAATGGCTGAGGATTTGATTACACTCATCAAGGGTTCTCAACCCCCCTCAGACAAAAGACCCAGGTTGGAGGAAGACATCCCTTCCTCAGACCAGGCTTCTATTACCTCAGACCTTTCTGAGGACCAGGATTACGCCTATTCCCCATTTGAAGACTCTGATGCTGAGGAGTGTATTCCCTCGGTCTCCCCCCCTGAGGACTACTCTTTTGGGGAAACCCTTCATACATTGAGAGAGCACTTCCACTGGGAAGGCCAAGATTACTCAGATTTCAAGAAAAGGCTCAGGGAATTTCTGCTACTTCCCCAGCATAGGCCCCTGGCTATTCCTCCTGTCTTAGATATTTTGGATGATGTGTACGCAGAAGCCAGTCTTAATCCAGACTCTTTACCTCCTGCCCCTGTTAAACCTGACAGATATTACCGGGTTCCTGATTCTCACCAGTTCCTTTATAAAAGCCCTTCTGCTGACCCAGAAACTATTTCTCAAGCTCCCAAGGGGGTTAAGGCCTCTACTGCTAAAAACTCTTTACCTTCAGAGAGAGATTCCAGAGCATTAGAAAGGTGGGGGGAAAAGGTGTACACATCAGCCACTTTAACCATGAGGGCATTAAACTGTCAATTTCATATGTTAAAGTACCAGCAGTTCTTGCTATCTCAGCTGAAAAGCAAAATGACACCAACAGAACAACCAGATTTGAAAGAGTTGCAGGATTTGTTGCATGGAGCAGAACAAGTGGGGAAACATAACTTACAGTGTGGTTTTGATGCTTTAGAGGCCTCATGTAGAGCTGCTGTCACGGGGCTATAATACGTAGACACGCTTGGCTCAAAGAGCAAACCTTACCAGATCATGTCAAAGCAAAGTTATTAGATGCACCACTACAAAAAGATGTATTGTTTGGTGTTAAAGCGGAGGAGGTACTAAAGAAAATGGAGGAAAAAGCGAAATCTATGCAAACAGTTAAAGATTTCTTGCAAGTGCAGCCTCCACGCTTCAGCAGAAACTGGCCTTCAAAAAATTGGTCCTTTCCAGCCACGGAAAGACCCCAAAGGGGTAGATACAGACGCCCAAGGGGTAGAGGACAACCTCAAGGATCTTACAGAGCTAGGCAGTGGCAAGCACCAGCCCCAAGAGGTGAAGAAGATAGACCACAGTCATTTAGAAAACAGACACAATGACTTTCCCCTATGCCTGCCAAACAAAGCAATAATGGCAGCACCTTTGAGCAGAAAACTGGCCTTATTTTCAAAAAACTGGCACATTGTTACAAAGGACAAATGGATTCTGGATATTATAGACAGAGGCTACAGGTTCCACTTTCACACCCTTCCAAAAATGAGAGGCATGCCAAACCTGCCACAAAATCAATGGGCAGAGGCACAAAAACAAATTTCCGCTCTCATGGATATGAAAGCAATTCAAGAGGTACCTGCAAAAGAACAAGGTCAAGGTTTTTATTCAAGGCTATTTCTGGTACCAAGGAAGGACAAAGATTGGAGACCCATCTTAGACCTATCTATTCTAAACACATATCTAGAGGTACCAAAATTCAAGATGCTCACATTACAGCAGCTTCTTCCCATGCTGGGCAAGGAGTCTTGGCTGGTAACGTTGGACCTCAAGGAAGCATACCTGCATGTCCCTATCAGACAAGATTGCAGAAGATACCTCAGATTTCTTGCAGGTTCAACCCATTATCAATTCTCTGCATTGCCCTTTGGCTTATCTACTGCGCCCAGAGTGTTTACGAAATGCCTGGCATCAGTAATTGCTTTCTGCAGACAACGAGGAATACAAATCTACCCATATCTGGACGACTGCCTGATCCAAGCGGACAGCAAGGACATTCTATTACAGCATCTGGTGTTTGTAATAAAACTGTTAAACTGCCTTGGGTACACAGTGAACAAAAAGAAATCAAAACTAATACCCTCTCAACAGATAATTTTCCTGGGTGCCAGCTTGAATACAACGGCCCGGATGGCTTACCCTCACGTCAGACAAACAAGGGCAACTGTTTCAATACTTCAACAAAATGGCAACTTTAACCAGGCTAACTGCAAGGAAAATCCTGCAGGCTCTGGGGTTCATGGCATATTGCATCCTACTAATACCATTTGCAAAGCTGCATATGAGGAAACTACAATGATACGTAAAAAACTTATGGTCTCAACACAGCCACAGCTTGGAAACAATTTTACCACTCATTCCATGCCTTCAAAAGGAATTTTTGTGGTGGGCTCAAGCATGCCAAAGTAACACGGGTCTCCCTTTCTGTATACCACAAGCAAGTCAAATCATCACAACAGACGCCTCAGACTATGCCTGGGGAGCACACATGTCAGATCAGTGCATCCAGGAAAATGGTCCCAAAACAGATGCACCTACACATCAACCAAAAGGAGATGCTAGCTGTGCAAAATGCTCTTATGACCTTCAAGGACCTACTGCATCCGGGCCAGCTATTAATAAGGACAGACAACACCACAGTCATGTGGTACATAAACAAACAGGGAGGGACGCATTCATAACCCATGTGCAGACAAGCTATGACCCTGTGGAACACAGCATTGGAATTACAAGTTCAACTGCAGGCACAATTCCTGCCAGGGAAGGAAAACACACTGGCAGACAACTTAAGCAGAATTATGACAGACCCACACGAATGGAAGTTGCATCCTCAAGTCTTCTCAAAGATAATTCAAATATGGGGACAGCCAGACATAGATCTATTTGCTACCCACAGAAATTACCAGTTGGAAAAATTCTGCTCAAGGACCTATCATCCGCAGGCATGGAAAGTGGACGCACTCTTTCAATTGGACAGCATTGACAGTCTATGCCTTCCCTCCTCTACCTCTACTGACCAAAGTCCTATTAAAAACCAGAGCAGAGAGGCCACAAATGATTCTCATTGCTCCAGACTGGCCACGACAGCACTGGTATCCCCTGCTAAAGAGCCTGTCACACTCACCACCATGGATCCTACCTCAAGTTTCTCTTCTGTTGTCCCAGCACAACTACAAGACCCTTCACAGCCAGCTCAGAACTCTAAATCTAGCTACATGGAAAATACCTTAATTTGCCAACAGACTCCCCTCTCCAAAGAGGTACAGGATGTCATCTTGGAGGCCAGGAGGCCCTCTACTAGAAAAACCTACTCCGCCAAATGGAAACGATTTTGTTCCTGGAATCAAGCAAAGGGCCAGAATCCTTGGGTAATAAATATACCTCAGATTTTACAGTACCTAGCTGAGATGTTAAACAGTGGCCTTTCCTTCTCTTCCATCAAGATCCATGCTTCAGCCATTTCAGCACAATACAATACGGATCCTCCTTTATTCTCACATCCTCTATTAAGGCAGTTCCTCAGAGGGGCAAAAAATATAAAATCCCCACGGAAACCACCAGCTCTAGCTTGGGACCTCAACTTCGTATTGGAGAAGCTGACACTGCCTCCTTTTGAGCCGGCTTCTTCAGCAGAGCTACAATACTTGTCGTGGAAAACAGCCTTGCTTCTGGCTATTACCTCAGCACGCAGGGTTTCGGAGCTACAGGCCCTCATGGCTGTGCAACCATTTAATATTTTCCATCAGGACAGGGTTTCCTTATGAACCAACCCTACCTTCATGCCAAAGGTAGTATCTAGTGTGGATTTGAATCAGACTATTTATTTACCTACCTTTTATCCAAATCCACAGAACAAAGGGGGAGAGGCTACTACACTCCTTGGACATTCACAGGCAACTTCGCTATTACTTGGACAGAACAAAGTCATTCAGGAAATCTGAGCAGCTCTTTGTGTCCTATGCTACAGGTGCTCAAGGAAAGGCTATTTCCAAACAGACTAGTTCAAAATGGATAGCCCACTGCATACGCTTTTGTTATTCATTTCGTGGAAAATCAGTGCCTGCATACATCAGATCCCACTCCACCAGGGCTACAGCTACCTCAGCAGCTTTCCTCAGGGGGGTCCCTACCAAGGACATTTTGGAAGCAGCTACTTGGAGTTCAGTGCACACTTTCACCAAACACTACCACCTTCCACTATACTCAAAATCTAAAGCGGCTTTGCCACAGCAGTCCTGCAGGGCATTCTAGCCCCTCCTAATTCCGCTTAGTACCAGCCACCCTTACTTAGCTTTGGGATTCTACCCAAGTGTGATGACTGCAGCTGTATGCACGATGAACATAGTACAGTTTTGTACCTACCATAAATGTAGATGTTCGAGTGCTCATACAGCTGCAGTCCAGGTTACCTCCCTCCATCCCTCTTAGGACAAGGCGTATGACAAACACCTTTAACATACAACCTATTTGGGGTATTCCTTCATGGTGTATTTGCTTGCAACTACTGTTTTGATTTATTTACTTATGTATGTTTGCATAACATCATGTATTGCCTTCCTTTCTGGGGACACCTGACATCTGGGGCAAGAAAAACTGAAGAAAATGGCGGCTGCCTCTTTTATACCCTGCCACACTGACGTCAGGGAGGAAGCGACAACCGACGCCGGACCAAGACTTTGGAATTCGGCCTACGAGGACCCGCCTGACGGCAGGATAACCCAAGTGTGATGACTGCAGCTGTATGAGCACTCGAACATCTACATTTATGGTAGGTACAAAACTGTATTTTACCCTCCCTCCAGCCCCTGTTTTCTCTGACTGAACCTCTACTTTCTGTTACTTTGCTTAAAAGTCTTTTTGGTGTATTTATTTTGGTTGGAGGTATATTTTTGTGTTTTAAATTATATTTTGCTCCCCATTCGGGGGGCACCTGACATCTGGGGCAAGAAAACTGAGGTAATGGCGTGCTGCATGTTTTATACCCTGACGACCTGGCGTCACGGAAGAAGGGACAGCAACCGACACAGGACCCAAGACTTTGTTAATCAGGCCGACTGAGGGCAACCTGCCAGCAGATTACTCAAATGTAATGACTGCAACAGTGAATACACTCGAACATCTACATTTATGGTAAGTGTACACAACTGTACTTTTGCCTCCCCTCTGGACAGACAACTGTCACACTTTTGTACCAGGGCATCCAGCCCCCTAGCAAGGGCATCAGGATGCCTTTTCTATCTCATAGAAGGGGATGTTTATCATACCCCCCTTCCCACTCTTACAAAAAGTCCTGTTGAAAATTCAGCAGGACAAATTTGGCCTTGACAGCATTGATACTCCCTCCTTCTGCATTTAGCTAGGGGCAGTCATCACATCACTCTGTCGAGAGGCCATGAGGGTGTGGGAATGGGCGATCTCCACCAACCGCTTTCTCACAGCAACGCACATTCTGGGATGGTCCAACATTCTAGCGGACAAACTAAGTCGCACCATCCTGTTACCATACGAGTGGTCTCTGAATCCCGAGATAGCGAATCGGATCTTCGCCAAATGGGGACAACCCTGTTGCGATCTCTTTGCCTCTCCCTCGAACACAAAATGTTATGACTACTTTGCTCTCATTTCCCCCTCCGGGTTCTGGTGCATGCTTGGCCTCCCGGTCTTCTTTATGCTTACCCTCCTCTTCCTCTGATGCTGAAGTTTCTGCAGAAAGCCAGTCGGTTGGGGAGCAGGATTGTCCTCATTGCCCCGTTTTGGCCTCGTCAAACCTGGTTCCCTTAACTTTGGTCTCATCTGGTGAATCCTCCTTGGGTTCTGGATCCCTGTCCGGATCTAATATCCCACCCCCTAGATCTCCCAGTCCCGAACCTGGACAGTCTCAAGCTCACAACTTGGCTGCTCCAGTTCCACTCATAGCTAGGACTCCCGGTATCTCTTCCCCAGTTAAAACCATTCTAGTAGCAGTGCACAAGCCTTCTACTAGAAAGATTTATAGCAGCAAATGGAAACGTTTCTCCATTTGGGGACATAAAATTTGGATCCTTTTACAGCTCCTTTGCCCGCTGTATTAGACTTTCTGTCAGGACTGTTTCATCAGGGGGCTAGTTCCTCCACAGTCAAAGTCCAACTAGCAGCTATCTCTCATTACCACGTTGGAAACGAATTGGGCCCTTTGATCACCACGAAATTGTGTAAGACCTTTTTGAAGGGCACCTTTCTGCTCAGACCCCCAGTGAAGGATGTAGTCCCTCCTTGGGATTTAACGCTGGTGCTTCAGGCCTTGACAGCTCCCCCGTTTGAGCCTGCAGCTTCCATAGATCTTAAATTCTTGTCATGGAAAACGGCTTTTCTTGTCGCCATCACCTCGGCTCGAAGGGTCTCTGAATTACAGGCCCTCTGTGTAAAACCCCCATACTTGACCTTTCACAAGGATAGAGTTTACCTCAGGACCAATCCCTCCTTTCTTCCCAAGGTTGCCTCTGAGTCAAATATTAACCAGTCCATCAACTTGCCGGTCTTTTTTTCTAACTACCATAACAAAGGGGAATACAAATTACGCTCATTGGATATGCATAGACAACTTCGCTTCTACATCCACAGGACATCTGGTCATAGGAAATTTGTTCGTCTCCTTTGCCAAATTTAACTTTGGTAAATCTGTGTCTAAAGTCACACTCTCTAGATGGATTTCACAGTGTATCCTTTTAGCATATGAAAGTTTGGGCAGGCCCGCACCTCAGGTAGTCCATGCCCACTCTACCAGATCTATGTCTACCTCTGCGGCTTTTAGAGCTAGAGTTTCTTTGGATGATATTTGCTCGGCAGCCACTTGGGCTTCATCTCATACTTTTATCAATCACTACAAATTGGACATTATCTCCAGAGGGAGAG
Source organism: Protopterus annectens (assembly GCF_019279795.1). Taxonomy (NCBI): domain Eukaryota; kingdom Metazoa; phylum Chordata; order Ceratodontiformes; family Protopteridae; genus Protopterus; species Protopterus annectens. The sequence continues at coordinate 481,960,943 of NC_056745.1, forward strand.
CATCCTTTGGCTCTGCAGTGCTCCGGAACATCCTTCCATGAAGGCCGCCCAAGATTCAGGTAGCTGGGGACTCTGTCCCAAAGGTTGCTGCACAAATGAAGTTAACTACTTCAGATTAAGAAGTTATGTACTCACCATAATGTTCCATCTGAGTAGGTAAACTTCATTTGTCTGCAACTGTCCCTCCCTCCTGCCCCCTCACTTGCAAATGTTCTCATACTCAGGTCCGTGGGTTTTACCCACTTATCTTGGGATTAATCATTGTTAGCAGCTTTTGCTGTTGGGCAAACTTGATCTGAGGTCAGTCAGGGTTGGCAGGGGATTATGGGTAGGGGGAGGAGCTTGGAGCGCGGATCTAAAGCTGTTGAAAACTGCCGGCTCGGATCCGAGGTTGGATCCGATTCCCAAAGGTTGCAGACAAATGAAGTTTACCTACTCAGATGGAACGTTATGGTGAGTACATAACTTCTTATTTTCAACATGTTGACAAGCAAATGGGGGAGCCCAGACATAAATCTATTTGCCTCTCCCCAGAACTACCAGTTGGACAAATTTTGCACAAGGACTCCTCACAAAAAAGCCTGGAAAGTGGATGCTCTGTCACTCAGCTGGAAAAACCTATCAGTGTACGCCTTTCCCCCTCTGCCTCTGCTCTCCAAAGTTCTGCTAAAAGTCAAACAGGACAAACCAAAAATGATTTTGATTGCTCCAGACTTGCCACACCAACACTGGTACCCACTCCGCAGTGTGTCACAAATCTCTCCATGGCACCTGCCTCAGACATCTTCCTTACTGTCTCAGCAGGAGAACCAAATTCTGCACCCTTAGCTACCAACATTGAACCTTGCAGCTTGGCTAATCATTTAAATTCACCCTTAGCATCCCTCAGCAAACCTGTGATGGATGTAGTCTTGGAGGCGAGAAGACCTAGTACTAGAAAATGTTATGCTGACAAATGGAAAAGATTCTGTGCTTGGAATCAATCTCAAGGAATGAGCACAGCAGTGCCCAATTTACCTCAGATTTTACAATACTTAACTGAGATGCTTCACAAGGGCCTGTCTTTTTCCTCCATTAAAATCCACGCCTCAGCCATTTCAGCTCATTATAACACAGAACCTCCCTCTTCTCTCATCCTCTGCTCAAGCAGTACCTCAGAGGGGCCAAAAACTTGAGACCAACCAGGAGAGCTCCAACCCCTGCCTGGGACCTAAACTTTGTACTGGAGAAACTCACTCTACCTCCTTTCGAGCCAGCTGCTACTGCAGACTTAATTTTTTTTTCTTGGAAAACAGCCTTCTTTCTAGCATCACTTCAGCTAGAAGGATATCAGAGTTACAGCCCCTTATGGCAGTGGAGCCTTTCATCATCTTTCATGCGGACATGGTGTCACTCAAGAACAGTCCATCCTTCATGCCCAAGGTGGTATCCAGTGTGGCTCTTAATCAGTCAATTCATTTCCCAACTTTCTTTCCCAAACCACAGAACAAAGGGGAACAGATTCTGCATTCATTGGATGTGCACAGACATCTTAGATTCTACTTGGACAGGACTAAAACTCGAAGAAAATCTGAACATCTGCTGGTACCATTTGCTGCAGGGGCAGAGGGAAAGGCTATTTCAAAACATACCATTTCTAAATGGATAAGCCATTGCATTCATTTCTGCTATAAGCACCATGGAAAACCAATCCCCCAGGGGATCGGAACTCATTCCACCAGGGCTGCATCTACTTCTGCAGCCTTTCTAAGAGGTGTTCCTACCAGGGATATTCTAGAAGCTGCTACCTGGAGTTCAGTTCATACTTTCACCAAGCATTATCATTTACCAATTTTCTCTAAATCCAGAGCTGTTTTTGCCACTGCTGTCTTGCAGGGCCTTATAGCTGGTCCTAATGCTGTATAAATCCATCCTCCCAACCATAGCTTTGGGAATCTACCCAAATGTATTGACTGCAGCAGTGAAACACGAAGAACATAGTACAGTTATGTACACTTACCATAAATGTAGATGTTCGAGTGTATTCACTGTTGCAGTCCTGGATGTTCATCATGCATACAGCTGCAGTCATCACACTTGGGTTATCCTGCCGTCAGGCGGGTCCTCGGTCGGCCGAATTCCAAAGTCTTGGTCCGGCGTCGGTTGTCGTCGCTTCCTCCCTGACATCAGTGCGGCAGGGGTATAAAAGAGGCAGCCGATGCCATTTTCTTCAGTCTTTCTTGCCGCGCGGTGCCCGAAGCAGAAGCAGTTCGCAAGTGCCGGTCGGCCAGCTCCTGAGATTTACGAAAAGTATTTCAGCCGAAGTCTTCTTTAAAGCTAAGTACCCCGTTGGGGAAACTTTTCTTGCCTCAGACCTATGTCAGACAAAGTTAATAATTGCATTTCTTGTGGGAAGCAAATACCGCATAAGGATTTTCACTCTTACTGTATACCTTGCTTAGGGCCAGACCACGACGTCTCGGCCTGCCGTTTTTGTGCTAGATTTAACAAGCGCACTATTAAGCGCTGGGCGGAGTTCGCCCTTCATTATTTTGGCAAAAAATTTAATTATATCATGTCGTCGGATTTTCCGACACCAGTTACAGGCAAAAAACGCAAGGATAAGGACAGACACCCGAGGCCTGCACCGAGTACTGAGATCACGCTAAGACAGACTACCGATTCTCCGGTTCTCAGCGAGGCACCTACGCAGCCCCTGACTACCGATGAAACTATTTTACCGGCGACTTCAGTACCCGAGGTCGCAGCTTCCTCAGACTCCATTCCCACTGCAGATACCGACGCCACTCTTGGCGGAGAAAAGTAAAATTTAGCGAGGCCTGCCAGTTCTGAAGGCGTTTTCAGGCCTACCACCTTCTGTATTAAATCGTTCTCTAAATCTAAAGCTCCAATGAAAATTAAAAAACAGGGTCCTCAGACCCCCCCTCTCAAGGCCCCATGCCTTAAAATGGCTGAGGATTTGATTACACTCATCAAGGGTTCTCAACCCCCCTCAGACAAAAGACCCAGGTTGGAGGAAGACATCCCTTCCTCAGACCAGGCTTCTATTACCTCAGACCTTTCTGAGGACCAGGATTACGCCTATTCCCCATTTGAAGACTCTGATGCTGAGGAGTGTATTCCCTCGGTCTCCCCCCCTGAGGACTACTCTTTTGGGGAAACCCTTCATACATTGAGAGAGCACTTCCACTGGGAAGGCCAAGATTACTCAGATTTCAAGAAAAGGCTCAGGGAATTTCTGCTACTTCCCCAGCATAGGCCCCTGGCTATTCCTCCTGTCTTAGATATTTTGGATGATGTGTACGCAGAAGCCAGTCTTAATCCAGACTCTTTACCTCCTGCCCCTGTTAAACCTGACAGATATTACCGGGTTCCTGATTCTCACCAGTTCCTTTATAAAAGCCCTTCTGCTGACCCAGAAACTATTTCTCAAGCTCCCAAGGGGGTTAAGGCCTCTACTGCTAAAAACTCTTTACCTTCAGAGAGAGATTCCAGAGCATTAGAAAGGTGGGGGGAAAAGGTGTACACATCAGCCACTTTAACCATGAGGGCATTAAACTGTCAATTTCATATGTTAAAGTACCAGCAGTTCTTGCTATCTCAGCTGAAAAGCAAAATGACACCAACAGAACAACCAGATTTGAAAGAGTTGCAGGATTTGTTGCATGGAGCAGAACAAGTGGGGAAACATAACTTACAGTGTGGTTTTGATGCTTTAGAGGCCTCATGTAGAGCTGCTGTCACGGGGTCTATAATACGTAGACACGCTTGGCTCAAAGAGCAAACCTTACCAGATCATGTCAAAGCAAAGTTATTAGATGCACCACTACAAAAAGATGTATTGTTTGGTGTTAAAGCGGAGGAGGTACTAAAGAAAATGGAGGAAAAAGCGAAATCTATGCAAACAGTTAAAGATTTCTTGCAAGTGCAGCCTCCACGCTTCAGCAGAAACTGGCCTTCAAAAAATTGGTCCTTTCCAGCCACGGAAAGACCCCAAAGGGGTAGATACAGACGCCCAAGGGGTAGAGGACAACCTCAAGGATCTTACAGAGCTAGGCAGTGGCAAGCACCAGCCCCAAGAGGTGAAGAAGATAGACCACAGTCATTTAGAAAACAGACACAATGACTTTCCCCTATGCCTGCCAAACAAAGCAATAATGGCAGCACCTTTGAGCGGAAAACTGGCCTTATTTTCAAAAAACTGGCACATTGTTACAAAGGACAAATGGATTCTGGATATTATAGACAGAGGCTACAGGTTCCACTTTCACACCCTTCCAAAAATGAGAGGCATGCCAAACCTGCCACAAAATCAATGGGCAGAGGCACAAAAACAAATTTCCGCTCTCATGGATATGAAAGCAATTCAAGAGGTACCTGCAAAAGAACAAGGTCAAGGTTTTATTCAAGGCTATTTCTGGTACCAAGGAAGGACAAAGATTGGAGACCCATCTTAGACCTATCTATTCTAAACACATATCTAGAGTTACCAAAATTCAAGATGCTCACATTACAGCAGCTTCTTCCCATGCTGGGCAAGGAGTCTTGGCTGGTAACGTTGGACCTCAAGGAAGCATACCTGCATGTCCCTATCAGACAAGATTGCAGAAGATACCTCAGATTTCTTGCAGGTTCAACCCATTATCAATTCTCTGCATTGCCCTTTGGCTTATCTACTGCGCCCAGAGTGTTTACGAAATGCCTGGCATCAGTAATTGCTTTCTGCAGACAACGAGGAATACAAATCTACCCATATCTGGACGACTGCCTGATCCAAGCGGACAGCAAGGACATTCTATTACAGCATCTGGTGTTTGTAATAAAACTGTTAAACTGCCTTGGGTACACAGTGAACAAAAAGAAATCAAAACTAATACCCTCTCAACAGATAATTTTCCTGGGTGCCAGCTTGAATACAACGGCCCGGATGGCTTACCCTCACGCCAGACAAACAAGGGCAACTGTCTCAATACTTCAACAAAATGGCAACTTTAACCAGGCTAACTGCAAGGAAAATCCTGCAGGCTCTGGGGTTCATGGCATATTGCATCCTACTAATACCATTTGCAAAGCTGCATATGAGGAAACTACAATGATACGTAAAAAACTTATGGTCTCAACACAGCCACAGCTTGGAAACAATTTTACCACTCATTCCATGCCTTCAAAAGGAATTTTTGTGGTGGGCTCAAGCATGCCAAAGTAACACGGGTCTCCCTTTCTGTATACCACAAGCAAGTCAAATCATCACAACAGACGCCTCAGACTATGCCTGGGGAGCACACATGTCAGATCAGTGCATCCAGGGAAAATGGTCCCAAAAACAGATGCACCTACACATCAACCAAAAGGAGATGCTAGCTGTGCAAAATGCTCTTATGACCTTCAAGGACCTACTGCATCCGGGCCAGCTATTAATAAGGACAGACAACACCACAGTCATGTGGTACATAAACAAACAGGGAGGGACGCATTCATAACCCATGTGCAGACAAGCTATGACCCTGTGGAACACAGCATTGGAATTACAAGTTCAACTGCAGGCACAATTCCTGCCAGGGAAGGAAAACACACTGGCAGACAACTTAAGCAGAATTATGACAGACCCACACGAATGGAAGTTGCATCCTCAAGTCTTCTCAAAGATAATTCAAATATGGGGACAGCCAGACATAGATCTATTTGCTACCCACAGAAATTACCAGTTGGAAAAATTCTGCTCAAGGACCTATCATCCGCAGGCATGGAAAGTGGACGCACTCTTTCAATTGGACAGCATTGACAGTCTATGCCTTCCCTCCTCTACCTCTACTGACCAAAGTCCTATTAAAAACCAGAGCAGAGAGGCCACAAATGATTCTCATTGCTCCAGACTGGCCACGACAGCACTGGTATCCCCTGCTAAAGAGCCTGTCACACTCACCACCATGGATCCTACCTCAAGTTTCTCTTCTGTTGTCCCAGCACAACTACAAGACCCTTCACAGCCAGCTCAGAACTCTAAATCTAGCTGCATGGAAAATACCTTAATTTGCCAACAGACTCCCCTCTCCAAAGAGGTACAGGATGTCATCTTGGAGGCCAGGAGGCCCTCTACTAGAAAAACCTACTCCGCCAAATGGAAACGATTTTGTTCCTGGAATCAAGCAAAGGGCCAGAATCCTTGGGTAATAAATATACCTCAGATTTTACAGTACCTAGCTGAGATGTTAAACAGTGGCCTTTCCTTCTCTTCCATCAAGATCCATGCTTCAGCCATTTCAGCACAATACAATACGGATCCTCCTTTATTCTCACATCCTCTATTAAGGCAGTTCCTCAGAGGGGCAAAAAATATAAAATCCCCACGGAAACCACCAGCTCTAGCTTGGGACCTCAACTTCGTATTGGAGAAGCTGACACTGCCTCCTTTTGAGCCGGCTTCTTCAGCAGAGCTACAATACTTGTCGTGGAAAACAGCCTTGCTTCTGGCTATTACCTCAGCACGCAGGGTTTTGGAGCTACAGGCCCTCATGGCTGTGCAACCATTCAATATTTTCCATCAGGACAGGGTTTCCTTACGAACCAACCCTACCTTCATGCCAAAGGTAGTATCTAGTGTGGATTTGAATCAGACTATTTATTTACCTACCTTTTATCCAAATCCACAGAACAAAGGGGGAGAGGCTACTACACTCCTTGGACATTCACAGGCAACTTCGCTATTACTTGGACAGAACAAAGTCATTCAGGAAATCTGAGCAGCTCTTTGTGTCCTATGCTACAGGTGCTCAAGGAAAGGCTATTTCCAAACAGACTAGTTCAAAATGGATAGCCCACTGCATACGCTTTTGTTATTCATTTCGTGGAAAATCAGTGCCTGCATACATCAGATCCCACTCCACCAGGGCTACAGCTACCTCAGCAGCTTTCCTCAGGGGGGTCCCTACCAAGGACATTTTGGAAGCAGCTACTTGGAGTTCAGTGCACACTTTCACCAAACACTACCACCTTCCACTATACTCAAAATCTAAAGCGGGCTTTGCCACAGCAGTCCTGCAGGGCATTCTAGCCCCTCCTAATTCCGCTTAGTACCAGCCACCCTTACTTAGCTTTGGGATTCTACCCAAGTGTGATGACTGCAGCTGTATGCACGATGAACATAGTACAGTTTTGTACCTACCATAAATGTAGATGTTCGAGTGCTCATACAGCTGCAGTCCAGGTTACCCTCCCTCCATCCCCTCTTAGGACAGGGCTTATGACAAACACCTTTAACATACAACCTATTTGGGGTATTCCTTCATGGTGTATTTGCTTGCAACTACTGTTTTGATTTATTTACTTATGTATGTTTGCATAACATCATGTATTGCCTTCCTTTCTGGGGACACCTGACATCTGGGGCAAGAAAAACTGAAGAAAATGGCGTCGGCTGCCTCTTTTATACCCCTGCCACACTGACGTCAGGGAGGAAGCGACGACAACCGACGCCGGACCAAGACTTTGGAATTCGGCCTACCGAGGACCCGCCTGACGGCAGGATAACCCAAGTGTGATGACTGCAGCTGTATGAGCACTCGAACATCTACATTTATGGTAGGTACAAAACTGTATTTTACCCTCCCTCCAGCCCCCTGTTTTTCTCTGACTGAACCTCTACTTTCTGTTACTTTGCTTAAAAGTCTTTTTGGTGTATTTATTTTGGTTGGAGGTATATTTTTGTGTTTTAAATTATATTTTGCTCCCCATTCGGGGGGCACCTGACATCTGGGGCAAGAAAAACTGAGGTAATGACGTCGGCTGCATGTTTTATACCCCTGACGACCTGACGTCACGGAAGAAGGGACAGCAACCGACACAGGACCCAAGACTTTGTTAATCAGGCCGACTGAGGGCAACCTGCCAGCAGATTACTCAAATGTAATGACTGCAACAGTGAATACACTCGAACATCTACATTTATGGTAAGTGTACACAACTGTACTTTTGCCTCCCCTCTGGACAGACAACTGTCACACTTTTGTACCAGGGCATCCAGCCCCCTAGCAAGGGCATCAGGATGCCTTTTCTATCTCATAGAAGGGGATGTTTATACGTACACCCCCCCTTCCCACTCTTACAAAAAGTCCTGTTGAAAATTCAGCAGGACAAATTTGGCCTTGACAGCATTGATACTCCCTCCTTCTGCATTTAGCTAGGGGCAGTCATCACAAGTTACTTCACAGAGTGGACCTTCTCGCACAGGACAAGGGATCCCTAATCCATCTCCACTTAGAATCTCTGAACCTAACCCTGTGGGTGATGAGTGTTGATCCCGTTCAGCCACCTTTACACTGAGGATGTGCTTAATGCCTGCGGGAGGCCTGGAAACCCAATACTAGGAAATCTTTTTCATCCAAATGGAAAAGGTTCACTCTTTGGTATCTTAAAAGATAGCTAGACCCATTTCAAGGAGAGGTCCCCTTACTGCTGTCCTATTTTGTGAATTGTTGCAGGCAGGTCTGGAACATTCCTCTTTTAAGGCCCACCTGGCTGCTATTTCTGCTAGTCTGCCTCTTGACCCTCCTCTTGCCTCACAACTTCCAGTGAAGTTATTCCTTAAGGGAGTACTGCATCTCAGTCCTCCCAGGATACCCATTCCACCGCCATGGGACCTGAACTACGTTTTAGAGAAGCTCGTTGTGGCTCCTTTTGAACCAGCAGCTACAGCTTCTCTAAAATGTTTCACTTGGAAAACTGTGCTTTTGGTGGCCCTGACATCAGCTAGGAGAGTGTCAGAGCTCCAGGCACTCATGGCCACACCACCTTTTTTAATCTTCTACAAGGATAGTGTGACCCTAAATGGCTAACCTGTCCTTCACGCCTACGTTGGTCAGTGAGCTGTCCCTGAACCAATTTATTCACCTCCCCACCTTTTTCCATGTCCCCAGAATGTCAATGAGAGAGTCCTGCATTCCCTTGATGTTCACAGACAATTAAGATTCTACCTTGACAAGACTAAGTCCCTTAGGAGATCAGAGCAGTTGTTTGTCTTTTTTCACCCCCAAAGTCCTGGGGAAAGCAGTGACAAAGCAGACTATTTTTGCCTGGATTTCCAAGGCCATCTCCTTTTGTTACAACTACCATGGCAAACATCTAAACATTAAAATTAAAGCCCACTCCACTACAGCCATGGCCTCATCTGGAGCTTTCTTCAAAGGGCCAGACACTGCTTCTATTCCAGAGGCAGACTTCTGGACATCTGTCCATACCTTCACAAAACACTGCAAACTGGACCACATTTCCAGATCTAGAGCAGGTTTTGTTAGGGCAATTCTGCATGGATTCTTTGAAAACAGTTCCAAACCACCTTCCCCTTCCCCTTCCCTGAGCTATGGCACTCACCCAAGGGTTATGAATACTGCAACATGTGAATAGAAGGACATCGAATAGCTGTGTAAAGTTTTACCATAACCATAGATGCCCTTCTTTTCCATGTTGCAGTATTCTGTTCCATCCTCCTACCCCTATATATATAAATATAACTATATAATATATATATATATATATATATATATATATATATATATATATATATGAATACATACACATTTTATATATACATATATATATATATATATATATATATATATATATATACATACATAATGTGTGTGTATGTATGTGTGTGTATATTTATATAGATATATATATATATATATATATATATATATATATATATATATATATATATATATATATATATATATATAAAATAAACCGTGCTGGATGATAGGACTTGTGCAGCTATCCTAGGACTGGGGTCCGACTGGGGCATTCACTTCTGGCGAAGGTACTTGCAGATGTTACTTTTATGGCCCACGCACCCTATGGCCAACGTCAGATGTCCCACGTACCTTAGTCGCTGAAGCTTTTGTATACTGGCCAGACGTTTTTGGGTAGAAGAGCGGAGGATAACCCAAAGATTATGAATACTGTAACATGGAAAAGAAGGACATCTGTCGTTGTGTAAGATTTTACACAACTATTCTTTATAGCCACTTTGAGTCTGCACCCCTCAGATATCTGATTGTAATAATAATAATAATACAAAAAAAATGACCACACAAATGTATTTTAGCTTTGATTCACACAAGCATTTGCCAGGTAAAGTGTTCCTTCTTGCGTCACACAAACAAATCTGTCCTGTAAAATAAGAGTACCAACTGTTAAACTTAAGAAGACATCAGTAAGGTGAGTCATTTTCATTCAGGAACAATCCCCTCTGTTTCAAGACATTATAGCCACTTTTTTGGCTGTGTCCCCTTAAGATGTCTGTGATGAATATAACGGTGACAATAATTTATTTACTTTTTTATTTCATGCAGAAAGAAGGCGTCGGAAGATATTCCAACATGCTTCAAACAAATGCATATTAGTCTTAAACAGCTTCTTCCATTGGTCATTATATCCAGTTGCCTCCCAGGCTAAAAAAAAAAAAAAAACACTTCATTCCAGACTATCCTGATTGAACTGCAGCCTGACTACAGCATTGTTTTGCAAACCCTCATGATGCTGCCAGCTACAGACTTCTGCCGATGCTTTCATTGTGTCTCTTACATCCACTTTTCTTTAAAACTTTCAGGCTTCTACCTCAGCCAGTCCACCAACAGCATATACAGTAAATCAGAGAGCCATCAAAGGTTTTCTTGACTGGTTGCTTTGATTGTGGATGTGACAAAGTAGAAAGCCAGAATGATAATTCATTACTTGGTTGTTTTATTAATTTCATTTGGTTTGTTTTGTTAATCGGGTAGTTGGACTCAAGTGGCTCTTTTCAGCCACAACCCAGGCCGTCAGACTCAGCAGTGCAGGAAGATTACATACACAATGTGAAGTACACATATTTTAAAGGAAAAACATGCACTCAAATTATATGAAGTACATATACAGTTTTGTGAAGAATAAACATCAGTAGGCAAAATACAGCATTCTTAAATATTTTACCAATAAAGTTTTGAAATGGCTTCTGAGGCATTGGCAGCAGCAATGCTTTTTTCTCCCTTAAAGATAAATAAAATGGGAGAAGAAAAGCTCTAACCTGAATGGCACCCTAGGCAGCTGCCTAATTTGCATATTCCTGAGCCAAGTTGTGCTGGGAGCTTACTTGTTGCAAGGAAGACCAAAGAGAAATAAGCATGCAGTTTAAATTCTGGTGTGTTCCCTGTGGCTTGAAGTTGATTTCATTTGGAAGTAGGTAAACAAATCACCTTTCCTTAAGCACACTTAGAATGTAAAGGTGAATATAGCAATGCGTATGTGTTACAGGCCCTGTGGAAATACAAGTACTTTGATTAGTAGTTGCCTTTATGTATCCAGAAATGGAAAAATAAGTCTGATTAGCTGATGCCAAAATCTGGTTTATTACTGCACGAACAGGGCAATATGCAAAGATAACATACACCAACCCATACTTGGATAGTACAAAATGTATCTGATTGGCAAAAAACTAATTGTGGCTCAGTACTGTACTATTAAAGTAGTAGACGAGGAAAAATACTTGGATAGTACTAAAATAATGTCTAGGTATATTAATTGAGGAGTTCAGTAGTGTTTTCTAAGGTGCAACAGTCATTTGATGCTACTGATGGTTACAAAATAAGTAAATTCCAGGTGAGAGTGCAATTTGGCAACAGGTTGAACTTGAGGCAGATATTAGAATGTGCAGATAACTGTGACATCTTGATGACAGCTGAAAAGAAAGTTTGCTGTCTTGTGTAGTGCACTAGCTGTTTAAATGAGAGGCTTGTAGGATAATCCTGCCTCATTGACGTTCCCAGTTGTAAAAATGTGGTCTGATTTAAAACATCAAAGTGTGTAGAGTAAATTTAAGCACATAAATTTAAAAAGTAAGTTCCAGACAGAATTATGCACCCAAAACAGTGGACTCCAGTTGGGTCGCACCCCACAATCTGGTGATATAAAAGGCTGTCATAAAGTACATTACTTCTGGTGTTTGTTTTCTACAAGGAGTGAAAGATAATAGCTTAAGAATGCCTGTCAGACTATTTTAATGTAATAGTGCGTGATGGTATCAGTGAAGTAAACTGAATCAAATGTGATAGTGCAAGTAGAGGTAAGTCTGCTAAAGACAAGACTAATGCCTGCAAGTCTCTTTCCAGCAGCTGTCACAAGGAGAAAAGTTTGCAACTTTTTACAAAATGTAAGGACTATATAGAAAACAAGCACTCGTACATTAATGTCTCATAGAAATTAAAAGGTCAAGCAAACGTGTGTTTGTGTAGAATTGGGAACTTACTTGTCCCAAGTTAAACCAAAGAGGAAAATAAGTGCATTTTGTTGTCCTCCCTGTGACTTGAATCTGCTTTCAGTTGTGATTAGGTAAACAAGTGGTCTTTGCCTGAAACATGTTCGGAATTGGGAGGGAGAATAATATTGCATAATGTGTTCCAAATCAGACCAAGGAGAAGGAGGTGAGAAGTTTAAATTTGTCTTCCCTGTAGGTTGAAGCAAATCTTTTTTGCCTAAAGCACACACACAATGAAAAAAGCAGTATGCATGTGTAGAATAGTGCTGTACAGCAGGTGTGATCAGTTTGTTGTAATTCATAATATTTTGGTGCTGGTGCAAGAGAGGTATTTAAGGTGGCCTATTTGAATTTTTGTTAGTATTTTGTTGTGCTGTGCTAATGTTTTGCTGGTGAGGCTCTCTATACTAGTCAGCAGAATGTGTTTTTTCAGAACAGGAATTTCCCATCTTATTGGCAGTTGTAGAGTTGGTGGGTGTTATACTGCCAAAGTATGAATAGCTGCTTCTGTCATCATAATACAGGTAAAGTAAACTTGTATGCAATGTAAACTTCTGTGTTAAGGAATTTGTAGCTTGTAGTTTGGTCATTGTCTTGCATAAAAGTGTATATCATTAAATCTATTCTGAGTAAGTGCAGATCTAAAATCCCTTTTGCTAGCCTCAGGTTTTTAATACTGATACTATAGCCTCAGGTTTTTAACACTGATACTACTAGCATCACACTCTGTCCTGGCTTCACAGCCTCTTTAACTGTCTGTTCTGTAAAATTGCAGTACACTCTGCCACACATGCCCTTTTCTTTTTCCAGTACCCTGGTGTGAAGATGCTACAAAATGTGTGACCATCCTTGGCATTTGTCTAGTGAGTGGTATTCTTTGTGATTCACCAATGCTAATGCCATGCCACATCAGCTGTCTCTTTCACTGCTTAAAGTAGCTCTTAGCAGCTCATGTTCATCTGATAGAACTCAAAAAATACTTCAATCTGCTTTTTCCCATTCCATGAATGAATCAGTGACTGTAGGCTGTATTGAGTCCTCCCCCTCATCCTTCAGTGGCCGGTAAGTGGAAGAAATTTTAAGTTTGCTTAATGGCTGTACTTATTTGTATTCTAAGCACTTAACTGTATGTGTCAGCCAGTGCTTCAGATTGTCAGTCAAGTACGTGGGAGGATTTGGGATTAAATTTGCCACTGGAACCAAAGTAGCAGGTACATTGCATGGTCTGGTAATTGGGAACACTCATTTGTGATTTAAAGATTATATAGCCGTCCAAAAATAAATCTAGGGCAGAGTACTTCAGAGTAACAGGTCATGTGCCTCAGTTTAGCTTAGACCATGGGTCTCGCTTTTAATTTTTACCATTTAGTGGGTGAAGTTAATCTAAGTTTAGTATTGGAAGTTATAATTCTTTTAACAGTAGTAAATGCAATCTGATTGTTTTAGCTGAATTTTATTTACTTCTGTAGGCTCCTAAGGTCGAAGGTTATATTGAATTTTGTTTACTCCAGCATTTTATTTTCTCCATAGCTTGGTGGTCATTCTTTGTTTTTATTATGTTTTTTTTCTCTGTAATTTTGTTACCTTCCAAGGTACAATCTTTTACACCTAAGCCCTCTTTCTGATATTGCAGTGTAATGTGTTGATTTTGAGTGAGTACTTACTAATCTCTCTTTACAATGATTTTTATTTTATTATGTGTATTTGTACTTTGGTTGGGGGGGGGTTCCATGTATCAAAGATGGAAGTAACAAAATAAGCAGCAAATTGAGTACAAACTTCAGTTCTGTAAAATAGTTTCATATTTCTAACACCAACTGTTTAAATATTTCATCAGTTTATGTAATCTTTCCAGAATGCCCAGTATCTTAAAGCACTAAACACTAACCAAAAGTCAGCTTATGCCAGGGTGTGTTGACAAATAAGAGGTGGTAAAAAGGATTTAAGAAGTGTGGATAAATGTGAACCCCAGTTTAATATACAAGTAATGTAGTTTTGTGACATAACACAGAATTTTGTTTTGAGCCATTTACGAAATTGCATATCTACACAGGAAGAATGCAGAGTCCCTGTAATCACAACTACGCAGGTAAAAGCTGCACTCTCTAAAGCCAAAAACACAGCATCCATAGGACCGGACGACATCTCAGGCTGCATTTTACACAAACTTCAGAACGAACTGGCTCCCCACCTAAGCACCATGTTCAATCATAGCCTCACATCAGGCTTTGTGCTCACTGAATGGCGTACAGCAACAGTTAGCCCACTGCACAAAGGGGGAGCCACCACTGATCCCGGGAACTATCATCCTATTAGCCTGACGAGCCTGGTCTGCAAGGCCATGGAACGTATCATCATGGAACTCATAAACAAAGACATTGGTAACCTCCAGACTCTGGATCCCACCCATTTCGGGTTTGTGAAAGGCAGATCATGCCTTCTGAACCTGGTCGACTTTGAGGCAGTCACCAAAGCCGTAGATGAGAGTAAGGTGGTTCACACAGCCTGTCTTGACCTCGCCAAGGCTTTCAACACCATCCCCCATTCTGGAATTATAGCTAAACTCACTAAACTAGGTATAAATCCCTACTTCACAAGATGGGTTGCCAACTGGATCACTGACAGAACCCACACTGTAAAAGTTGCACACTCCAAATCTGACCTCAAACCAGTGGCAAGTGGAGTACCACAGGGTTCAGTCCTGGGACCTCTCCTGTTTGATATCTACTTCTCTGAAGTACAGGCTAACACAGAAGGCCACTGGGTAATGAAGTTCGTAGATGACTGCAAACTAGGAGCCATAGTCGAGTCCCCAAATTATGTGGAAATCCTGCAGAAGGGCCTCACTGAGACAGATGCCTGGTGTCAGAGCCATGGCCTCAAGCTCACTGCCAAAAAGTGCATTGTTTATCCCCTTTGGTAAAAACTCTGTACCCATGAACTACTACATAGACAGCAGTCTACTTAACACCGAATGTGTGATGAGACCTTGGGACCCAGGTGGACAGTAGTCTGTCCTTTGATAGTCACATCGCTACAGTAGTCAGGAAGTCCTTCTACGTGCACACCTCATCATAAAAGGGTTCTCCTCCAGGAATAAAGAGGTCATTGTTCCCCTCTACTCGACGCTCATTAGAGCCAGTATAGAGTACAAGGCCCCTTTTGGAATGTACCTCACAAGACATCTGGAGCAGCTGGAAAGGCCACAGAAGTACCTCACAAAGAGGATTACTGGCCTCAAACAGATGCCCCTACACTGACCCGTCTCAAACAACTCCAGCTTTACTCCTTAGCATATCACCTACTCCGAGGTGATTTCTGCCTAACATATAAAGCTATGTCAAACCCAGAGCTGTTGGACATGCTCCACTTAAAGAAATCCCAATCCCTCCAAGCTACATGCTCTAGGGACCTAAACCTTGTCACCACAATAAACAGGACATGCTGGAGGGATAGATTTCTGTCCCAGAGACTTCCCATACTCTGGAACAGGCTACCCAGCTATGTCAAGCAAAGTTCTTCATTAGCACTCTTCAAGAAAAATCTTGATGAGTGGATGGGAAATAGGAAATACACCCCGGGGATCACTTCTGTCTCTCTGCTCGACAGTGGCACAGGAAAATAACTTTCTTGTGTGGCGTAAGCCAGGGAACCTTGTTGGCTAGGCTTACAGAGGCCCTCGGGCCGATAGCCTAGTTACCTACCTATGAACCTATGCAGCAAATCAGCTGGTTGACATAACCTTTAGTGAGATGTATAACCAATGTAATTAACCTCATTTTATATTTATGCAGGGTATAAACAGAATCTAACACGTAATAATGGCATAATACGTACATGATCATGCTACCAGTTTTGCTAATGGAAATGAGTGAGCCATTACCCTGCTTATATTAGTATGAAAACAAGTATTGATTTTTAACATTCCTGCAGCATTTGTCATCATTTGCATTTGGCTTTCCTCAGTACATTTAATATATACACATTCTTCCAACTTTTAGCCTAGCAAAAATTTGTTTGGTATTAGCAACAGCTGTTAATTTAAATGTGTTTCTTAATGTCTTTCATATTGGTTGGCTTGTTCCATATAGAGGTTGTCTTCAGGTGTTTTAAATGTTATTTTTTTTTCATTTCAGTAAAAAGTAATAACTGTGTATGCCACCCTTCATTTTTTAATGAACCCTGTTGTCATAGTACTATTAAAACAGTTTGGTATCATCTGGGATTCCACAGTATGTCTGTATTCATTTTACGTGGTTTGCATTTGTCATTGAATATGCCTGTGATCCAATAGCAGTGATTTCAGACATTGTCACTAAAATTGCTTAATGATAGTATTTTGCCTTGCATCAGCCGAACTGGTTGCCAGTTTGATAAATTACGTTACTGAAAAACTTTTGTGGCAGCAAATGTAGACTTCAGCATTTACCTTTATAAAATCAGTGGCATTTTATCTGTAATATATTCTGTAATGCTTTTCACAGGGTGAAACACCTCTGGATCTTGCAAGGCAAAGAAAAAATGTGTGGATGGTTAACCATCTACAGGAAGCTAGACAAGCCAAAGGGTTTGATAGTCCTTCTTTCCTGAAGAAGCTAAAAGCAGATAAAGTGAGTAAATCAGTATCTTATAATTTCTTTATTTTATTTTATTGTGCTAATTTACAGGTTCTGCTTTCTAACAATAGGCTTAGTGGACTCCTACACTTGAAGTGTACAAGACTAACTTATAAAGAACACAATGATGCTGATGTATAGGATATAAATGAAGTATTTTAACACTGTGTATTTATAGGGTTCTCTTTTTTATCAGTAGTGTTTTCCATGTTTTAAATTAGGATTATTTCTGTTCAGAAAACCAGGGATGTGACCAACTATAGTAGTAGACATTTGGTATTACTCTAATTCATCTGCTAATTCTGCTAGTCATCAGTGCTATAGTTGGGTTGCTGGCACCCAGAGCAGTTCCTCTTATTGCCACCCCCCATCTAAAGTTTCTAATTAAAAAAAAAATCTTCCCAAATTTAGGGGAAAAAAATCTGTAGAGTGTGAGCTGCTGCTTTTTTAAAATTGCCGCAGTTAATAGCACTTCTGACTGCAGCCTAAAACTGAAATATGTTGTTTGCATTCAGTTATGAAGCCAGAATATTGTCACAACATCATAAATGTATGCCAGTACTGCATTCTCACCCTATTGTTACCTGATGAGTATTTCCCGCCATCCAACATCTTATGCCCAGGATGGCCAACCTCTATTTCTCCTCAGTTTGTTTTGTTAGTCAGTCGTACTTAACTAAGCCTAAGAAAGAAGACAGTACAATAGGGAATTTTTCATTGGTGTTATCTGGCTTAATTTGCATATAATCCCAGCAAAGAGACTACCTGTCTGAAAAATATTTATATCTTATAACTTCCAGTTTTAAGCACTGTAGGTCCTAAAGTGTTTATGATCTCACAAAGCAAATACACATTTGTATACTTGCCTAAAGCCGCATGCATATGCAAATGTAATATTTTTTATGCTTATTAACACGTTTAACCTGTAATAACGTAGCAAACTTAGAGGCTATTACCTCTCTGTACTCCTCTCTCATTAGGCCAGTGATTGAGTATAATGCCCCGTTTGATATGTACCTCTCCAAACACCTGCACCAACTGGAAAGGCCACAGAAATACCTCACAGAGAGAGTCCATGGCCTCCAACACCTGTCCTATGCGGACAGGCTCAAATCACCATCACTGTACTCAGTATTGTACAGATTGCTCAGAGGTGGTCTGTGTCTTGCCTACAAGGCAATATTGGACCCTGCCCAATAGAGATTCACCTCATGCATTACCCACTTGAAAGGCCTAAATTTAATATGCAACATCAACAAAACCTGCTGGAGAGACAGTTTTGTCTCTCAGAGGCTGCCCCATCTCTGGAATAGACTTCCCATATATGTCAGCGTATTTCGCTGACCTTCAAGTGCAACCTTGATGAGTGTATGAGAAACCACAAATTTGTCCTAGGGGTTCCACCTGTGTCCCTCATTGACAGGGATGACAAGTGCTGACTGAGGTTTCTTTTTTGGGGATAAACTCTTGGCTAGGCTTGTAAGGACCCCAAGGCCATTAGCCTAGTAACCTCCTATGATACTTTTTTAAGAAAAATGCTTTTCCTTTGTCAATATTCTAAATCAGACTCTTGCCATAATGGGAGTTGACAGTTCTACTGCTGTAGAATGATGAAATGCTGTTCCATTTTGCAAAGCAAGAAATAAAACATTGTAGTATGTGACATGCACTGATTACACTCTGAAATCGGGGAAAATTCTTTTTATAGCAAGCTCTCAGGTATGTACCTTGATGTAACAAGCTTATAACGAGGTTTGTACTTCAGAACATAATTATCCAGACTTTCTTACATCACAGAACACCATCAGAAACCTTATGATAGGCTTAAAGCCGTTTCATACACTTAATGCTGTCTGTTACCAGACGTGTGGCAGAAACAAGTGTGTAACAGCTGTAAAGCTGTTTTTATAAATGCCTTATTTGTTTCTGTCTGCATTTTGTTTGGCATTGCAGAATGTACGTGGCAGTGTTGCAATCCAACACATTTTTTTAATAAACTGTAATACATTGGGGCAGCTAAACCTTTGTGGGTATTAGCAATGAATCATGATCAGGTCTCTGATCAGAAATCTTGTTAACACATTTAAGAAATGGATTTAAAAAAATTCACCTCTCAGACTCTGCCCTTGAAGAGAATTTCTTGAATCTATTTCTTAAACACATTAACACATTAGTTACAATAACTGAGTCACTTGTAACCCCTCTGAATTACTTGCCAAGTATATAGGAGGTAATTTGCTGCAAATAATATCCAGCATTTCTTATGACAAATAAAAAAAAATCTTGCTTCCAGTTAAGATATTAGCTAAAACTGATACAGTGCCTTCACAAAGCAGAGAAGCAGCAGTTTTAAGTATAGATGCACACAAGTGACTAATATTAATGCAGCAGATATCAGTAGCAAGAAGCTCAACAGTGTGTAATACAGAGTATTAGTGTGCAGAGAAAAGCATTTTAAAAGGAAACCATGTAACTGAATAGTAATCCCTTGCCATCGTACTGTACATAGTGATAGTTCAAGAAAAACTGTTTGAGCAGCAAGCTTCTACTTCAGATGTTCTCACTAGGTCTCTCTCAGCCCACCCTTCTATGGTTCAAAAGCTACCTGTCCGATAGATATCAGTAAAATGGCACTACACCCTCTCTCCATACCTCCCAGTCACCACTGGTGTATCGCAAGGCTCTATCGTTTGTCATGTCCTCTTTAACATTCTCACCAACATCCTCCAAATAGCCACACAGCAGGTATCCCTAATACAGTATACAGATAACTCCACACTCATTTGAGCATCTGACAACATGGCAGTTGTTCAAAAAATTATTCTGGAAGCTTTAACGGACACCCATACATGTCAAGCAGAGTGCCTGTTTGTCCCTCTTCAAAAGGAACCTTGACGATTGGATGGGAGAAAGGAAATTCACCCCGGGGATCACGTCAGTCGCCCTGCTAGACAGGGGTCCAGGGAAGTAAATAGTGTGGGAAGAAATAGCCAGGGAATTGTTATGGCTAGGCTTGTATAGGCCCTAGGGCTGATAGCCTAGTACCAACCTATGAACCTGTGAAACATGGCTTTGTAACTTACAGCTCACACTTAAGTCAGTCCCTCTGTCATGAAGAAAACAATGGTTGTATTATCAAGAGAAGAATTTAAATTTTGAAGCCACTCCTCAGAGCAAATTATTGCAATGATGGTGGATGAAAAATTTAAATTCAACCTGCATATATAAATTACGTAAGAAAAACTTATCAAAAACTAGGGAGGCTTTATAGAACAAAAAACTTTCCTACAGAAGCAACTAAAACTACAGTTGCCACTATTTATCTTATCCCCACACTTATTTATGGTGCTCCCATCCTTGCTAACCTTGAACCATAGGTGTGTACTAGGCTAATGGCCCTGGAGCCTTTACAAGCCTAACCCATAGGATTACTGTGGCATCATGCCACCCGACAGTAGTTCCCAGTGCCTCTGTCCAGTAGAGCCACTGGAGTGATCCCCAGGGTGAATTTTCTATTTCCCATCAACTCACCAAGATTTCTCTTGAAGAGGGCCAGTGAGGCGCTCTGCTTCACATGTATGGGAAGTCTGTTCCATAGCATGGGCAGTCTCTGGGTTATGAACCTGTCCCTCCAGCTTTTTCTATTGATTGTGGTAATGAGGTTGAGGTCTCTGGAATGTGTAGTGAGGAGGGATTGGGATTTCATTAGATGTGGCATTTCTAACAGAGCTGGGTCAGACGTGGCTTTGTAAGTCGAGCAGAGATCGCCTCTAAGTAGGTGATATGAGACAGAGAACAGTTGGGAGTTTTTTTTAGTCTGTCCATATAGGACAAGTGTTTAAGGCCTTAGATCCTCTTTGTGAGGTATTTTTGCGGCCTCTCCAGTTGTTGTAGGTGTCTATTGAGGTACATGCCAAATGGGGCATTGTACTTGATGATTGGCCTAATGAGGGAAGAGTAGAGGGAGACAATAACCTCTTTCTTCCTGGATGCAAAACCCTTAGTAATCAGATGTGCCATATAGAAGGACTTTCTGACCACAGTGGCAATGTGGTTGTCAAAAGAGAGGTTGCTGTCAACCTGTGTCCCCCAGATCTCTTATGACGCCTTCTGTGTTCACTGGACTACCATCGATGTGGTAATTTATGGGAACTGGGTTTTTCCCAAAGGGGATGACGGCACATCACAAAAGTCAAAACTTGAACAATGCTATAGCAAAGTTGCTAAATTTGCAGCAAATACCTGTTTCAGAACCCACCACTGTATAGTACTGAAAAGCCTAAATTGGTCAGAACTACACAGCTATGTTCCCAGTCTGTCATTACAATTCACTGACCAAAAACTCATTCCTGTCCACAAACCTATCAAATCTGATGAACATTTTCTATACTCATACCATGTTGCTAAGGGCTGGAACTCCTTACTTGTATCCATTAGGTTAATACCACCCCCCCCATCCTTTAAAACCATTCTGAAAGACTTTCTAGTCAAACGATGGCTCTGTTCTTCGTCAACACCAGGATAACTATAACCCTAAATGTGAACAAGTACCTATTCATACCTTATAACTCGTTACTGTCCCTTCTTCACTCCCTTCCTTACTTCTGTCAGTTTCTCTCCACTCACTTTCTTTCTAAGTATACCATAAGTTTCCTTTTCTCTCACTTCATATTGCAGTTCCTGTTTGTATTATACTAACTTACCTTTAATTTCTCTATAAACTGGTTAAAATTTCTCTAAATATTAATTCATTTTCATGTGACTTGTATCTATTGTTATTCAAGGTTTTTCATGATGTTCATCGTGTTTCACTGCTGCAGTCATTACACTTTTGGTTATCCTGCCGTCAGGCAGTCCCGCAGTCTGCCAGAGTTCCAAAGTCTTGTTCTGGCATCGGTTGCTGTCGCCTCTTCCCTGACGTCAGTGCGCCAGGGGTATATAAGATGCAGCCGATGCCATTTTCTTCAGTCTTTCTTGCCGCGGTGCCTGAAGCAAAAGCAGTTCGCAAGTGCCGGTCAGCCGACTCCTGAGATTTTCAAATCGAATTTCAGAACCGAAGTCTTCAATAAAGCTAAGTACCCCGTTAGGGAAACTTTTTCTTGCCTCAGACCGATGTCAGTAAAAGTTAATAATTGTATTTCTTGTGGGAAACAAATACCTCATAAGGATTTTCATTCTTACTGTATTCCATGCCTAGGCCCAGACCACGTCACTAGTCGGTTTTGTGTTAGATTTAACAAACGCACTGTTACATGTCGGTTTGATTTTGCTCGCCACTACTTTGGCCGAAGGTTTAATTATACCATGCCGTCAGAACAACCGACGACCGGAATACACAAAAAACGCAAAGACAAGGATAAGGACAGGCATCCGAGGCCCAAAACTGATGATGAAGCCTCTTCTGGGCCTGTCGCCGGTTCTCAGTGAGGTGCTTTTGCAGCCCCTGACACCCGCTACCTCTGAACCACAGGCCGCTTCCGACTCCCACGTGGAGATGTCTAGGCCTCAGGATACTCAAGGTGTTGGGCCTACCGAAACTAACCCTTCAGATGGGTCTGGAACCGCTGAGCAGGCATTGGCTTCTGAGGGTGTTTTCAGACCTTCACAGCTTACCATAAAAACTACAGTCAAGTCTAAAACTCCTTTAAAGACAAAGAAGCAAGTACAGCATTCACCTGGACAGGCCTCCATGCCTAAAAAACAGATGCTCAAAATGGCCGAAGACTTAATTACTTTGATCAGGGTTTCCCATCCACCTCCTGATAAAAGGCCTAGGCAGGATACAGATTATGATTCCTCTGACCAGGTTTCCATTTCTTCTGATTCCTCTTCAGACCAGGGATACTCTTTACCCCCCTATGAGGACTCTGATGCTGAAGAATCAATTCCTTCAGCCTCTCCTCCTTAGGATTACTCTTTTGGGGAAACTTTACATACCATGAGGGAGCATTTCCACTGGGAGGGCCAGGACTACTCCGAATCCAAGAAAAGGCTCAGAGACTTTCTGTTACTGCCTCAGCACAGGCCCCTTGCTATTCCGCCAGTGTTAGATATTGTGGATGAAGTGTTCTCTGAATCCAGTTTAAATCCTGATTCTTTGCCTCCTGCTCCAGTCAAGCCAGACAGGTACTACAGAGTCCCTGACTCTCACAAATGTCTCTATAAAAACCCTGTTGCTGACCCAGAAAC
The DNA here is from genome assembly GCF_019279795.1 of Protopterus annectens. Lineage (NCBI taxonomy): Eukaryota > Metazoa > Chordata > Ceratodontiformes > Protopteridae > Protopterus > Protopterus annectens. The sequence goes on from NC_056745.1 coordinate 481,984,037, forward strand.
TATTTCCCAGGGTCCCAAAGGGGTTAAAGGCTTCCACGGCTAAAAATCCAGTTCCTTCTGACAGGGATTCTAGAGCATTAGACAGATGGGGGAAGAAAGTTTACACTTTTGCAACTTTAGCAGTGAGAGCTTTAAATTGCCAGTTTCATGTGCTTAAATACCAACAATATTTAATGTCTCTGTTAAAACAGAAAATGCTTACAAGTTCAGAACATCCTGACTATAAGGAAATGCAGGATTTATTGCATGCAGCTGAACAAGTGGGAAAACATACTCTGCAATGTGGTTTTGATTCATTAGAGGCTTCTTGTAGAGCAGCAGTTACAGGATCTGTGATTCGAAGGCATGCTTGGCTAAAAGAACAAGGTTTGCCTGGTCATGTTAAGGCAAAATTATTGGATGCTCCTTTACAGCAGGATATTTTATTTGGTGTTAACGCAGAAGAGGTATTAAAGAAAATGGAGGATAAAGCAACATCTATGCAAACAGTGAAGGATTTCTTACAGGTACAGCCACCTCGATTTAGCAGAAATTGGCCTTCAAAGAATTGGTCCTTTCCAGTGTCAGACAGACCACAAAGAGGCAGATACGGACGCCCAAGAGGCAGATCTCAGCCCCAAGGTTCCTATAGACCACGACAGTGGGGTGCTTCAACCCCAAAAGGAGGTGAAGACAAGTCACAACCTTATAGGAAACAGCCCCAATGACTTCCCCCTTCGAATGCCAAGCACTTACTTTTGGCAGCTCCCTTAGGGGGAAAACTAGAACTTTTTTCTCAAAATTGGCATATGATCACCCAAGACAAATGGGTTCTGAATATTGTGTCTCAAGGTTACAGGTTCCATTTTCACACACTACCAAGGTTAAAATAATGCCAGACCTGCCACAAAATCAATGGGCAGAGCCACAAAAACAAATTACAGCCCTCATGGACATGAGAGCTATTCAAAAAGTGCCACAACAGGAACAAGGTCAAGGATTTTATTCAAGACTCTTCCTGGTCCCCAGAAAGGACAAAGTCTGGAGACCTATACTAGACCTCTCTACTCTAAATACTTACCTGGATGTTCCGAAATTCAAAATGTTGACACTACAGCAGCTTCTACCCATGCTGGGCAAGAAGGCTTGGCTTGTTACTTTGGACCTCAAGGAGGCATACCTGCATGTCCCTATCAGACAGAACTGCAGAAGATACCTCAGATTAATAGCTAGTTCAATGCACTACCAATTCTCTGCACTGCCCTTTGGCTTATCTACTGCGCCCAGGGTCTTCACAAAGTGCCTGGCACCAGTAATTGCATTTTGCAGACAAAAAGGAATTCAAATATATCCATACTTGGACGACTGTCTTATTCAAGCAGAGAGCAAGGACATTCTTCTAAAGCATCTGGCATTTGTAAAAAGGTTGCTAATTTGCCTGGGGTACACAGTAAACGAAAAGAAGTCAAAACTAGTGTCCTCACAAGAGATAATATTCCTGGGTGCCAGCTTAAATACAACGGCCCAGATGGCTTATTTCATGCCAGACAAGCAAGAACAACTGACTCAGTACTTTTAATTGATGGCAACAAAAACCCAACTCCCTGCAAGAAAAATTCTGCAGGCCTTGGGATTCATGGCATCCTGCATACTACTAATTCCATATGCCAGACTGCATATGAGGAAATTACAATGGTACCTAAAATGTGTTTGGACTCAACACAGTTTGGGAGCAGTTATACCACTAATTCCCTGCCTACAACAGAAGTTTCGATGGTGGGCACAGGCATGTCACCTCAACAAGGGACAACCCTTCATTCTACCCACAGCCAGGCAGACACTAACAACAGATGCTTCGGGTTACACCTGGGGAGCACACATGGCAGGAAAATGTATTCAAGGCAAGTGGGCTGCAGACCAAATGCACCTTCACATCAATCAAAAAGAGAGGGCATAACAGCTTTCAGGGACCTTCTACATCCAGGACAACTGCTTTTAAAGACAGACAACACCACAATTATGTGGTACATAAACAAGCAAGGGGGCACTCATTCTTATCCCCTATGCAGACAAGCCATGACCTTGTGGAACACAGCTCTAACCTATCAAGTTCATCTGCAAGCACAATTCCTGCCAGGAAAGAAAAATAGTCTGGCAGACGACTTAAGCAGAAACATCATGGATCCTCACGAGTGGAAATCGAATCCACAAGTATTCAGCATGATAATGCAAAAATGGGGGTGCCCAGATCTTTTTGCCTCCCCAATGAATTGCCAACTACAAAAATTTTGCACAAGGACTTATCACACACAAGCATGGAAAGTGGATGCTCTCTCGTTCAACTGGAAAAGCCTAAAAGTTTATGCCTTCCCACCACTGCCTCTCCTTTCAAAGGTACTCCTAAAAGCCAGACAAGAAAAACCACAGATGATCCTGATTGCCCCAGACTGGCCACGCCAGCACTGGTACCCAATCTTAAAGAACTTAGCTCAAGAACCACCATGGATTTTACCTCAAACTCCACACCTGCTGACTCAGCAAAACAATCAGATCCTGCGCAGTCAGCTCAGAACCTTAAACCTGGCTGCATGGCAGATTCCTTAGTCAAGCAGACAATACCTCTCTCTAAAGCTGTTATGGATGCCATTTTGGAGGCCAGGAGGCCTAGCACCAGGAAATCTTATTCAGAAAAGTGGAAGAGATTCTGTGCCTGGATCAGGCTCAAAGCTTTGACCCTCTTGTCCCAAATATGCCTCAGATTTTACAATACTTAACTGAGATGCTGGACAAAGGACTATCCTTTTCATCCATTAAGATCCACTCCTCTGCCATCTCGGCTCATTACAACACAGATCCTTTCATTTTCTCTCATCCATTGCTAAAACAGTACCTCAGAGGGGCTAAAAACATAAGACCGCCCCGGAGAGCACCAACACCAACTTGGGACCTCAATTTTGTCTTGGAAAACTAACTTTACCTCCTTTTGAGCCAGCCAATTCAGCAGAATTAAAATATGTGTCATGGAAAACTGCTCTGCTTCTGGCAGTAACCTCAGCACAAAGAGTCTGAGTTACAGGCACTAATGGCAGTGGAGCCTTTCATCATTTTTCGCAATGACAGGGTTTCTTTAAGAACAAACCCTTAATTTATGCCAAAGGTAGTTTCCAGTGTGGCTCTTACCCAAACTATTCACTTGCCAACTTTTTATCCAAATCCCCAGAATAAAGGGGAAAAACTTCTGCATTCATTGGACATGCACAGTTACGTTTCTACTTGGGCAAAACAAAAGCTTTCAGAAAAACTGAGCAATTGTTTGTGGCATATGCTGCAGGATCACAGGGAAAGGCTATTTCAAAGCAGACCATTTCAAAGTGGATAGGACACTGTATCCGTTTCTGCTACAAACAGCATGGGAAACCTGTACCTAGTAACATTAGGCCACATTCCACCAGGGCAACAGCCACTTCAACTGCCTGTCTTAGAGGAGTACCTACCAAAGATATCTTGGAAGCTGCAACTTGGAGTTCAGTGCACACCTTTACCAAGCATCATCACTTGCCTCTTTATTCTAGAATCAGAGCTGGCTTTGCCAATGCAGTGCTGCAGGGCCTCATAGCCACCCCAAATCTCTATAGAACCAGCCACCCAACCTCAGCTTTGAGATTCAACCCAAGTGTAATGACTGCAGCAGTGAAACACGATGAACATAGTACAGTTTTGTACCTACCATAAATGTAGATGTTCGAGTGTCTTCTGTTGCAGTCCAGGTTACCCTCCCTCCATCCCCTCTTTCTTAGCTGGGACTTAGCTGGGACTTCTCTACACTTTTCTACCCTATACTACCTATGTGGTGTATTTGCTGGTAACTGAACATTTTGGTTTTATTTTTCATGTATGTTTCATTAGCAATATGTATTGCCTACCTGACATCTGGAGCAAGAAAAACTGAAGAAAATGGTGTCTGCTGCATCTTATATACCCCTGGCGCACTAACGTCAGGGAAGAGGCGACAGCAACCGATGCCGGACCATGACTTTGGAACTCTGGCCGACTGCGGGACCGCTTGACGGCAGGATAACCCAAGTGTAATGACTGCAGCAGTGAAGACACTCGAACATCTACATTTATGGTAGGTACAAAACTGTACTTTCTGTCAAATTTGATATAGTTATTTAAACTGTGGTTGTTCATTGTATTTTTAATGATTGAAAAATGTATGTTATTTAAATGTTTTGTAATACTTTGGAGCTTTTCTTCCGGGGGCTTCACTGAAAATGGGCTCCTACACAGTGGGACTTTCCTGGTAATCAAATGTCAGTAAATATTATTCTATGACTGTTGTTTATCTGGGACTGTTTACATACTATTAGTATCCCCAGGCTGAGTCAGAAAAAGGTTTAGCGGGATCAGTGCTTTACCCTGGTCAGCAAAAATAGAAATAAATTCATTCTGAGGGAGGGGCATATGGTGGCTAAGGTTAAGAATTCTGGTGGTGAGTGGCAAGAAAAAAATAATTTTATGGTTGATTTGTGTAGATGCTCTTCATCTCACATTGCTGCAGTCCTTACATATGGGTAGTCCGCTGTCCTCGGTAATACCAAAGTATTAGGCTGGGTCAAAACTGACATCAGGACGCCAGGGTACAAAAGCGCATGACCGACGCCACATCCTCAGTCTTTTGCCGCATGGTCCGATGCAGAAGCAGCTCTGAAATTTTTCGAGTTCGGAGTTTCAGACCAAATCCAAGTTGGCTCTGGGGAATATTTTGTTTTTTCTTGCCTCAGTGTATTACCGGATGTCAGAAAAAGTGAATAATTGTATTTCTTGTGGGAAACAGATACCGCATAGGGATTATCATTCTTTGTGCATTCCTTGTTTGGGGCCTGAGCACGCGAAGTCGGGTGTCGCTTTGTGCTAGGTTTAATAAAGGTTGGATTGTGCTAGGCTGGTATTGAAGCGGTGCAATTATAACATGCCGCCGGAAAGACAAAGCGGTTAAACCCAGGCAAGATGAGTTGTCCGTTCCGGACGCCGGTTCTTTAGAGGCTTCAATGGAACCGGTGGTTCCGATGGTGGCTTCTCTGGAGTCTCAGGGGGAGACCTTGATTTTGCAGGATGTGGCCTCTCAAGAAGCAGGCCAGGCTGAAGGGGCTTCTCAGGTCTCTGTTCTCCCCTGCCTTCCCAGGGTGGTTAGGCCCTCTCCTTCTGTTTCCAAGGCTTCTTCCAGAGGCAGGCCAGGTTTAGCTTATGTTGGTGTCACTCCTAGTTCAGCAGGGTCTGTGCCTAAGAAGCACATGCTTAAAATGGCAGAAGATTTGATTACTCTGATTAGAGGTTCTATGCCACCTCCTGATAAGAGGCCTAGGGTGGAGCCAGAGTTGGAAAGTTTTGAACAGGCTGCGGATGATTCAGAGTCTTCGGCTGAAGACTTGCAGGAGTACACTCCTTATTCTGATTCTGATGCAGAAGATTCCACTCCTTCTGCTTCTCCTCCAGAGGATTTTTCTTTTCAGAGACACTTCATTCTATGAGGGAACATTTTAAGTGGGAAGGTCAGGACTTCTCTGATTCAGGAAAAGGCTTAGGGAATTTTTGTTTTACCTCAACATAGGCCCTTAGCTATACCTCCTGTTCTGGATGTTGTGCAAGATGTATTTTCAGAGGCTTCACTTAATCCTGATTCTCTGCCTCCTGCGCCTGTTAAACCGGATAGGTATTACAGGGTGCCTGAGGCTCATAAATATCTCTATAAGAGTCCTAGGGACCCAGAAACTATTAGCCAGGGACCTAAGGGTGTCAGGGCCTCTGTTGTAAAGAACGGTCCCTCTAGATAAAGAGGCCAGAGCTTTGGATAGATGGGGAAAGAAGGTCTATACATCTTCTACCTTAGCAATGAGGGCTTTGAATTGCCAGTTTCATATGTTGAAATATCAGAATTTTCTTCTTTCTCAATTGAAATCTAAGGTGGATGCTCTGGCAGAAGGCATTGAGTGTAAAGAATTACAAGATTTGGTGCATGTCTCTGAACAGGTGGGTAAGCATTCTTTACAGTGTGGTTTTGATGCTTTGCAGGCCTCTTCTAGGCTGGCCGCCACTGGTTCAGTTCTTCGCAGGCACGCCTGGCTTAAGGATCAGAATTTATCTGACCATGTTAAGACGAGGATTTTGGATGCTCCTTTGCAGTCTGAAGTGTTGTTTGGTCCACCTGTGGAGTCAGTCTTGAAGAAAATGGAAGACAAGGCTAAGTCTATGCAGACTGTTAAAGATTTTTGCAAGTTCAGCCTCCAAGTTTAGTAGAAATTGGCCTGCTAAGGGTGGGCGTATCCTTCTTCTGATTCTCAGTCTAGGGGTAGATCTAGACGTGGTAGGGCAGAGCTCAGAGTTCCTTCAGACCTAGAACATGGAGTTCGCCTGCACAATCTTAGTGAGGGCAGGGGCCAGTCCTTTCGTAAACAGGCCCAATGACCTACTGTTTCAGCTGCCAGATCCTTCTTGCCTGGCAGCACCTTTGGGAGGACGGTTGGCACTCTTCAAGGAAAATTGGATTTTAATTACCCAGGACAAATGGGTGTTGGATATCATACTCCAAGGTTACAAGTTTTATTTCCATACCTTGCCTCCTTTCAAAGGCATGCCAGACGTTCCTCCTCAGCAAAGACTAGAGGCTCACAAACAGATTTCTCTACTACTTCAAATAGGAGCTATGCAACCGGTCCCTCTGCCGGAAGTGGGCCTAGGATTTTATTCTCGCCTGTTTCTAGTACCGAAGAAAGGGAACACGTGGAGACCAATTTTGGATTTATCTATCCTCAACACATATCTGGACATTCCCAAGTTCAAAATGTTGACATTACAACAGCTTTTACCTCTGCTGGGCAAAGATCACTGGATGGTGACTCTGGATCTCAAGGAAGCTTACCTTCATGTTCCTATCAGGCCCAGTTGCAGGAAGTATCTGCGTTTTCGGGCTGGGACTTTTCATTATCAGTTCTCTGCATTGCCCTTTGGCTTATCTACTGCACCCAGAGTGCTCACAAAGGTTCTGGCTCCAGTGATAGCCTTCTTCAGGCTAAGAGGAATACAGATCTATCCTTATTTGGACGATTGCCTGATTCTGGCTCAAGGAAAGGACGAACTTCTTCATCATTTACAGTATGTGATGGCAGTGTTAAGATGCCTAGGGTATTCTGTGAACGAAATAAAGTCCAGTCTAGTACCCTCTCAGGACATGTGCTTTCTGGGTGTGAGACTGAATACAGCATCCCAGATGGCCTTTTTGACCCCGGACAAACAAAAGAATCTTTCTCTTTATTTCCATCAATTGTCTCGTCAGTCCAGGCTGACTGCAAGGACAGTCCTTCAAGCCTTGAGGTTCATGGCATCTTGTATTCTGGTACTTCCCAATGCCAAACTGCATATGAGGAAGCTACAATGGTATCTCAAAAATGTATGGACGCAACACTGCCAAGATATGGACACTGTCATTCAGATAATACCTTGCATTCAAAAGGAATTTTTGTGGTGGGCTCAGGAATGTCACCTAAACAAGGGACTCTCTGTGACCCGACCAGAGGCGAGCCAGATTCTAACGACAGATGCCTCAGACAAAGCTTGGGGAGCCCATCTAAATGGAAAATGGGTACAAGACACGTGGCCTGCCAGACTTCAACATTTACATATCAACTTGAAGGAGATGTTAGCAGTCCAATTTGCATTGATAGCTTTCAAGGATTTACTTCTTCCAGGGCAGGTGTTGATTCAAACAGACAACACAACTGTCATGTGGTACATCAACAAGCAAGGGGGGACTCATTCTTACCCTCTATGCAGACAAGCAATGATTTTGTGGGAGACTGCTCTCAGTTTGCAGCTACATCTTCAGGCAAGGTTTCTGCCAGGAGCACAGAACTCCTTAGCAGATGTGTTGAGCAGACAAATCATGGATCCCAGTGGAAATTGGATCCTCATGTATTTCAAAAATTGACAGTGTTATGGGGAACTCCAGACATAGATCTGTTCGCTTCTCCACTAAATTACCAGTTGCCAAAGTTTTGCACGAAAAGGTTTCATCCCACAGCTTGGAAAGTGGATGCTCTCTCATTCAATTGGAGCAATCTTCACGTGTATGCCTTTCCTCCACTGCCTCTCCTCCCAAAGGTACTCCTGAAGGTCAGACAGGACAAGCCAACCATGATTTTAATAGCTCCGGATTGGCCTCGGCAGCACTGGTACCCATTACTGAGAAGTCTGGTACGGGAGCCTCCATGGCCTTTGCCTTCGATTCCACACCTGCTGTCTCAGGAGAACAGTCATCTACTCAATGTCAAACTTCAGTCTCTGCATCTAGCAGCCTGGCATATTCTGTTTAAACCCTGAAGGGTCTCAGCTTCCACAACAAGTTTTGACTGTTATTTTGGAGGCTAGAAGGCCTAGTACAAGGAAAGTTTACGCAGATAAATGGAGGAGATTTTTAATTTGGAGTACAGCAAAGGACTTTGATGTTTCTAAACCTAATTTAAGTGTTGCTCTTCAATACCTTACTGAGTTATTGGACAAAGGTTTGTCCTTCTCCTCTATAAAGGTTCATGCTGCAGCAATTTCTGCTCACTATGACTGTGACCCACCATTATTTTCTCATCCTTTGTTTAAGCAATTCCTTTAGAGGGGCAAAGAATATAAGACCCCCACGTAGAGCTCCTACTCCTGCTTGGGATCTCAATTTTGTGTTGGAGAAACTCACTCTACAACCTTTTGAGCCTGCAGCTACTGCCGAGTTGAAATATTTATCATGGAAGACTGCTTTTTTGTTGGCCATTACCTCTGCGAGAAGGGTTTCTGAATTACAGGCCCTTATGGCGGTTGAGCCTTTCTTAATTTTCCATAAGGATAGGGTATCTTTAGTACTAATCCTTCCTTTATGCCTAAAGTGGTTTCTAGTGTGACTTTAAACCAAACTATTCATTTGCCTACTTTTATGCAAACCCCCAAAATAAAGGGAAAAGATTTTACACACTTTGGATATACACAGACAGTTGCGATATTATTTGAGCAGAACTAAAGGGTTCAGGCAGTCTCAGCAGTTATTTGTTTCATTTGCTTTGGGTTCTCAGGGCTAACCTGTTTCAAACAAACTATTTCTAAGTGGATTGGTTTTTGTATTGCTTTCTGTTATTCCCATCATGGTAAGGAGATTCCAGCTGGGATTAGGCCTCATTCCACTAGGGCTACTGCCACTTCTACAGCTTTTTAAGGGGTGGCTACTAAAGATATTTTGGAGGCAGCTACTTGGAGTTCAGTGCATACTTTCTCTAAGCATTACCACCTTCCACTTTACTCTAAATCTAGGGCTGGATTTGCCACTGCAATTTTACAGGGCATTTTGGCAGCTCCTAATGCTTTATAGTTTTGCCATCCTCCCTTACCTCTGCTTTGGGATTCTACCCATATGTAAGGACTGCAGCAATGTGAGATGAAGAACATAGTACAGTTTCTTACCTACAATAAATGTAGATGTTCGAAGATCCACATTGCTGCAGTCCAATTTTCCCTCCCTCCTTCCCCTCTGTAGTTTGAGGTGGTTGTGTGGTTTGGGTTGTAAATATTGTAAATATGGTTAGTGCAGGGGTGGTTGGTTGTTCTTTGCTGTTTTGGCTTTGGCCTTTCTTTTTAGGGCCTTCTGACATCTGGGGCAAGAAAAGACTGAGGATGTGACGTCGGTCATGCGCTTTTGTACCCTGACGTCCTGATGTCAGTTTTAAGCGCCTTGACCGTCGTCAGCCTAATACTTTGGTATTCGGGCCGACCGAGGACAGCGGACTACCCATATGTAAGGACTGCAGCAATGTGGATCTTCGAACATCTACATTTATGGTAGGTACAAAACTGTACATTTTCCTCTTAATATCCGATAGTGACGTTCGTCTGTGTATCTGCAGGTTTTATTGAAGGATTTTTAAGCAACGGACATTACTGCCTTCATAGAAACAAATTTAGCTCTGAAGTTATAAACAGATATATACATTTTTCATTTACAGATCAAAATCCGATTACAGATATTCACTAGCACCTACATTTATGTTATGTAACAACTTTCTTCTTTTTCCAGTGGAGCAATACTGTTCTTTGTGCAGTACTATTTTGTTTTAAAATATTCCATCACGTCTAAGTCAGATAAAACAAAAGCTAGATAACTAAACATTTCTTCTTTTAAGAACCAGTGCACTCATATCAGGCATACAAGGTCCGAGCCCATGTAGAACTTTTGAATGTTCATCATGTTTCACTGTTGCAGTCATTACACTTGGGTTATCCTGCTGGCAGGCTACCCGCAGTCGGCCCGAATTCTAAAGTCTTGGTCTGGCGTCGGTTGCTGTCACCTCTTCCTTGACGTCAGTGCGCCAGGGGTATAAAAGATGCAGCCAATGCCATTTTCTTCAGTCTTTCTTGCCGCGCAGTGACTGAGCAAAAGCAGTTCGCAAGTGCCGGTCGGCCGACTCCTGAGATTTTCAAAATCGAATTTCAGATCCGAAGTCTTCATTAAAGCTAAGTACCCAGTTGGGGAAACTTTTTTTTCTTGCTCCAGACCGATGTCAGAAAAAGTTAATTGTATTTCTTGTGGGAAGCAAATACCTCATAAGGATTTTCACTCTTACTGTATTCCTTGCCTAGGCCCTGACCACGACGTTGCTAGCTGTCAGTTTTGTGCTAGATTTAACCAACGCACTATTAAGCGTCGGTACGATTTCGCCTTTCATTACTTTGGCTGAAGATTTAATTATATAATGCCGTCGGAACAGCCAATAACCGGAGTATATAAAAAGCGCAAGGAAAAGGACAGGCATCCGAGGTCCAAAACCGACGACGAGGCTTCTGCTAGGCCAGTCGCCGGTTCTCAGTGAGGCACTTTCGCAGCCCCTGACGCCCGCTACCTCAGAGCCACAGGCTGCGTCCGACTCCCACGTGGAGCCGACTAGGCCTCTGGATACTCAAGATATTGGACACTCGGAAACTATCCCCTCAGACGGGTCCGGAGCCGCTGAGCAGGCATTGGCTTCTGAGGGCGTTTTCAGACCTACACAGTTATATGTAAAGCCAACCTCAGCTTCAAAGGCAAAGACTAAAGCAGCTCTAAAGACAAAGAAACAAGTACAGCATTCTCCTGCACAGACTTCCATGCCTAAAAAACAGATGCTTAAAATGGCCGAAGACCTAATTACTTTGATCAGGGGTTCCCATCCCCCTCCTGATAAGAGGCCTAGGCAAGAGACAGAATATGAATCTTCAGATCAGGTTTCCATTTCCTCTGACTCCTCTTCTGAACAGGGATACTACCTTCCTCCCTATGAGGATTTTGATGCTGAAGAGTCTATTCCTTCAGCCTCTCCTCCTGAGGATTATTCTTTTGGGGAAACCCTTCATACCATGAGGGAGCACTTTCACTGGGAGAGCCAAGATTACTCAGAATCTAAGAAAAGGCTCAGAGACTTTCTTTTACTACCTCAGCACAGACCTCTTGCTATTCCACCTGTTCTAGACATAGTAGATGATGTAGTTAGTCCGGCCTGTCTCCTGACTCTTTACCCCCTGCACCGGTTAAGCTAGACAGATACTACAGGGTTCCAGATTCCCACAAATTTCTATATAAAAACCCTGCTGCTGACCCAGAAACTATATCTCAGGGTCCCAAAGGGGCAAGGCTTCCACTGCAAAAAACCCTGTCCCCTCTGATAGGGATTCTAGGGCACTGGACAGATGGGGGAAAAGGTTTACACTTCTGCTACCTTGGCTGTAAGGGCTTTAAATGGTCAGTTTCATATGCTTAAATATCAGCAATATTTAATGTCACTGCTAAAACAGAAAATGTTGACAAATTCTGAATGTCCAGATAACAAGGAAATGCAGGATTTATTGCATGCAGCTGAACAAGTGGGAAAGCATACTTTGCAATGTGGTTTTGATTCACTGGAGGCCTCTTGCAGTGCCGCTGTTAAGGGTACTGTCATTAGAAGGCATGCTTGGTTAAAGGAACAAAATCTGCCTGATCATGTTAAAGCAAAATTATTGGATGCTCCTTTACAGCATGATACTTTGTTTGGTGTTAAGGCAGCAGAGGTGTTGAAGAAAATGGAGGATAAAGCGAAATCTATGCAACAAGTTAAGGATATCTTACAGGTACAGCCACCCAGATTTAGCAGGAACTGGCCTTCAAAGAATTGGTCCTTGACAGGCCACAAAGAGGCAGATACAGACATCCTAGAGGCAGATCCCAGCCCCAAGGCTCATACAGGCCTAAACAATGGGGTGCTTCTACCTCCAAAAGCGGGGAAGACAAATCACAGCCATATAGGAAACAGTCCCAATGACTTTCCTCTGCCAATACCAAGCACTTATCTTTTGGCAGCCCCTTAGGGGAAAAACTAGCATTTTTTTCACAAAATTGGCATATAATCACCCAGGACAAATGGGTCTTGAATATAGTGTCCCAGGGCTACAGGTTCCATTTTCACACCCTGCCAAAGGCAAAAGGTATGCCAGACCTGCCACAAAATCAATGGGCAGAGGCACAAAAGCAAGTTACATCCCTCATGGACATGAGGGCCATTCAGCGAGTACCACAGCAAGAGCAGGGACAAGGATTTTACTCAAGACTATTCCTGGTACCCAGAAAGGACAAAGCCTGGAGACCAATACTGGACCTGTCTATCCTAAACACTTTTCTGGACGTTCCAAAATTCAAAATGTTGACTCTGCAGCAGCTTCTGCCCATACTGGGCAAGAAGGCTTGGCTTGTAACTTTGGACCTAAAAGAGGCATACCTGCATGTCCCAATCAGACAATCTTGCAGATGATACCTCAGATTCATAGCTGGCTCAATGCACTACCAATTCTCTGCACTGCCCATTGGCTTATCTACTGCGCCCTGGGTCTTCACAAAATGCCTGGCACCAGTAATTGCTTTCTGCAGACAAAGGGGACTTCAAATATACCCTTACTTGGACGATTGCCTTATTCAAGCAGAGAACAAAGACATTCTACTGAAGCATCTGGCGTTTGTAAAAAGATTTGCCTAGGGTACACAGTAAACAAAAAGAAATCAAAACTAGTACCCTCTCAAGAGATAATATTCCTGGGTGCAAGCTTAAATACAGCTGCCCAGATGGCTTATGTCACGCCAGACAAAGACAACTGACTTCTTACTTCGAAATGTTGGCAACAAAAACCCAGTTATCTGCAAGAAAAATTCTGCAGGCTTTGAGCTTCATGGCATCCTGCATTCTACTAATTCCATATGCAAGACTGCATATGAGGAAGCTACAATGGTATCTAAAAAGTGTTTGGACTCAACATTGCCACAGCCTGGAAACATTAATTACCCTCATTCCCTGCCTGCAACAGGAGTTTTGATGGTGGGCACAGGCCTGTCACCACAACAAGGGACAGCCATTCACTCTACCCCACGGCCAGGCAGACACTAACAACAGATGCATCAGATTATGCCTGGGGGGGGGCCCACATGGCAGGAAAATGTATTCAGGGAGCATGGCCAGCAAGCCAAATGCATTTTCATATCAATCAAAAAGAGATGCTAGCTGTTCAGAATGCCCTGACAGCCTTCAAGGATCTACGTCATCCAGGACAACTGCTGATAAAGACAGACAATACTACAGTCATGTGGTACATAAACAAGCAGGGAGGCACACATTCCTACCCCCTCTGCAGACAAGCCATGACTTTGTGGAACACAGCATTGACTTATCAAGTACACCTGCAAGCACAATTCCTGCCAGGAAAGATAAATACTCTGGCAGACGAACTAAGCAGAAATCTCAAGGACCCTCACGAGTGGAAACTAGATCCACAAATATTCAGCATGATAACAAGGAAATGGGGATGCCCAGGCATAGATCTATTTGCCTCCCCTCACAACTGCCAACTACAGAGATTGTGCACAAGGACTTATCACAAACAAGCATGGCAAGTGGATGCCCTATCATTCAGCTGGAAAACCCTTGCAGTATATGCCTTTTCTCCACTGCCTCTCCTCCCCAAGGTACTTCTAAAGGTCAGACAAGAGAAGCCAAAAATGATAGTAATTGCCCCAGACTGGCCACGCCAGCAATGGTACCCGATCCTAAAGAGCTTGTCTCAAGGCCCAGCTTGGACATTACCTCAAATTCCTCATTTACTGACCCAACAAAACAATCAGATCCTGCACAGCCAACTCAGAACCCTAAATCTGGCCGCATGACGGATAATGTAAACATTCAGGACACACCTCTCTCTAAATCAGTTGTGGATGTTATTTTGGAGGCCAGGAGGCCCAGCACCAGAAAATCTTATGCAGAAAAATGGAAGAGATTCTGTGCTTGGAACCAAGCACAAGGAATTGACACGCTTGTACCAAATATTCCTCAGATTTTACAATACCTAACTGAGATGCTGGACAAAGGCCTATCCTTCTCATCAATTAAAATCCATGCCTCTGTCATTTCAGCTCATTACAATAAGGACCCACCTATTTTTTCACATCCACTGCTAAGGCAGTACCTCAGAGGGGCCAAAAACATAAGACCTCCAAGGAGAGCGCCAATACCTGCATGGGACCTCAATTTTGTCTTGGAAAAACTCACACTGCCTCCTTTTGAGCCAGGCAATACAGCTGAGATAAAATTCTTATCATGGAAAACAGCTCTGCTCCTAGCTATAACTTCAGCAAGAAGAGTCTCAGAGTTACAGGCACTAATGGCTGTGGAACCTTTTATAATTTTCCATCTGGACAGGGTTTCTCTGAGGACAAACCCAGTATTTATGCTTAAGGTAGTGTCCAGTGTGGCTCTTAACCAAACCATTCATTTGCCTACCTTTTATCCAAACCCACAGAATAAGGGGGAGAGACTTCTGCATTCTTTGGACATACACAGACAACTACACTTCTACTTGGACAAAACCAAAGCTTTCAGAAAGACTGAGCAACTCTTAGTGGCATATGCTGCAGGGATCGCAAGGCAAAGCAATCTCAAAGCAGACTATTTCAAAATGGATAGGCCACTGCATTCATTTCTGCTATTCTCAACATGGCAAATCAGTGCCTAAGGGCATTAGGCCACATTCAACCAGAGCAGCAGCCACTTCAGCAGCCTTTCTCAGAGGAGTACCAACCAAGGACATTTTGGAGGCTGCAACTTGGACTTCAGTACACACTTTTACAAAGCACTTCCACTTATCTCTTTACTCAAAATCCAGAGCAGGCTTTGCCACTGCAGTTCTGCAGGGCCTCATAGCCACTCCTAATTCTATCTAGGCCCAGCCACCCAACCTCAGCTTTGGGATTCAACCCAAGTGTAATGACTGCAACAGTGAAACACGATGAACATAGTACAGTTGTGTACCTACCATAAATGTAGATGTTCGAGTGAATTCACTGTTGCAGTCCAGGTTACCCTCCCACCATCCCCCTTACTTTGCTAGGACTTATCTGTACTTCTCTATTCTATACTACCTATGTGGTGTATTTTCTTGTAGATGAAGGTAATGTTTATGTTAGTGCATGCATTTATATTTGCAAAATTTTTAGCCTACCCTTTTGGGGGCACCTGATATCTGGGGCAAGAAAAACTGAAGAAAATGGTGTCTGCTGCATCTTTTATACCCCTGGTGCACTGACGTCAGGGAAGAGACGACAGCAACCTACGCCGGACCAAGACTTTGGAATTTGGGCCGACTGCGAGTAGCCTGCCAGCAGGATAACCCAAGTGTAATGACTGCAACAGTGAATACACTCAAACATCTACATTTTATGGTAGGTACACAACTGTACTTTTTTAATCATTACACCTATAAATCATCTGTATCATACTTTTCATCAAATATAGCCCTGTTTGTTATTTCTACTACTTATTTGTTATGTGCAACACTTAGTCCTTCTCTCCGAAATACCCTCAGTCAGCAAGCAGGTAAACCTTTACTCGTAGTATTGCACTTAGGACCACACAGGCTGTAACCTACTCCATTACCTCCCCAAGGTTAATGTCTCTTTATTTTTTATGGTTGCCTCCTGATATCATACAGTGATGTACTTCTCTACTAATACTTCTCTTTAGTCATTTTATACTTAAATAGTAGCACCTTGTACTCTTTAATTCTGTTACTTTATTGCTCTTCCATTCCATAACTTCATCCATACCAACCTGTTATTCTTCTAATAATCATTACTTATGATTTATGCAAAACTTCTCTTCAATTTATTCATGCTTTCAGCACTATAACTGGATAGAAGGAGATGTGCCTTCACTAAGCAAGAGTCAAGTTATCTTTGTCAGTACCACTTTGTGAGCATTAAAGTACTCTAAGCACATATGTAATATTACATATGTTTTCTCATTTGTATCATCTCCATAATCATTCATTCAGCCATACTCTGTCACACCAACCATTTATTTTTCATTACTATAGCTTCCCATTCTCAAAGCATCATAATTGTTTCACTTTTTAGCAACAATACTGAAGGTTTCCCTTTTCTAGCTTTATACTTTTTATGCAAGCTTGAGCATCTAACCATCTAACTTGCCCTATTTTCCTTTCTCTTACCAGCTTTCACGTTTGTCTTAATTAACAATTCTATACTAGCAAGGTGTTGCAGTTGTAAATGTATTACATTAATATCCTCAAGCAATGTCTGAAATTTCTGAAGTGTAGGCAGTTTTTGACTACATGATCACTATGCAGAAAATAGCATATTTTTTTTAATTTCAAGAGTAACCTTTTAGAGTACTCTTTCTTAGATTTATTTTATTTATTTATTTTATTTTTATTTATCATTTGTTGACCGGGAAAGTCTGACTAGGTTCCACAGAGCCTGTTTTCAGCAGAGGCCCGGGGAGAAATGCTCTAGATGTTAATCATTCTCACTAATACAGTAGCCTTTGGCTGTTTTAATTGTATCCTGCCCAAGTTACAACAGCTGGCCAAAGCTTTGGCTCCCTGTGCCACCTGCACTCTGACTGCAGATTGGCCAGCCCCTGAAGGGAAATTAGCAGTGGAGTGTAGACCACTTCAGTACTTTCTTGCAGCCTGAAGGGAAAGAAGCTCTGAGGCCTCACTGGAGAAGCAGCGCAGTACAGGCTACCTAACTGGCAGATAATTCCCCATACAGGAACCCTTCCACACAGAAAATATTGTCTTATTTAAAATATTTTTGATGCATTTTCTGAAGAATGTCTGCAGTTTTATTTTTATCAGAGCTTTCTTGTCAGAAGCTATTTTTGAACGGAGCTCCTTATTGAAAACTGTCTGTTTTTGTGGGAAAAATGTACTACTTTTGAGACATTTTAACTGAAGTGTAAGGATTTAAAGATTGGGAAGTGTTTTGATGACTGCGTACACTTCATGACAACTTAACCTTCATTTCTTGTTTTCCCTGTGTGCACTTTCTGTGAAATGGACACACAAGTTCTGACGAGGTTTTTATATGCTGCTGTTCTTTTACTTTTTAAGTTTGAGGGATGGTATGGGGAAGTATAAGTATATGTGCTGCTTGTGAACTCTTTTCTGACAACTTAACCTTCTGACTGACTCATCCCAACAGCACTTACTGGCAGTTGGCTGCAGTGTGGATTCTTACACTGATCATGCTGTTTCTTCTCTTGCTGTATCTAGAGAGAAAAAAGAACAGAATAGGAGCCCTTGCTCTCCAGTGGGCTCTGTGCCTCAGCCAGTAGTGGGTGTCTTTGCAGTGGCGATTTGTTTTTCCAGACTAATCACACAGGTTTATTTGGGTTCCTGTTGTGTAATCCCTTCTGCCATCATGGACCAGGCTGTTCCAGTATCCAGTCCGTGAATGGGAGGACTGTCTTCTTTGGGTCTGGGAGTCTGTTTAGAAAGTTATTTTTGGAGGGGCCAGGGAAAGACTTCTTGCACGGGATGAAGTGCCATCTCTGTCAGTCTTCTTCCAGGGATGTCACTAGAAAAAAGTAGCAAAAGGTTAAACATTGCTCATCCAAAGAGGTATTCTGTTCATAAGGATGATTCTTCTACCTTAGCTAGGAGTGTATTGCAGACTTTCTGTCTTGGACAGCAGCAATTGATACCAGAAGACTAACTAGATCAGTATATTCCTGAGAAAAATGTTGGAGGATTCTGACATAGAAAGAGATCATGGCTTTTTCTTGGTCTGATTCTCAAGCCTAAGACACTGAGAAGAACGCTTGTCCTGTCAAACTCCATTAGGGGAATTTTCCTTTTCTAAGGCTAGTTGTAGGATAAGTTTTAAGTATTTTTGTTGGAGCAAGTGTTGTTTCCCCTTATCAGAGGAAGTCTCGTAATATGCTTCACCCATTCCTCCTATTATGCCAGCCTTGGAGGATGTGTTAAGTGTGTGCTACTTGCAGTAATTCTGATCCTTAACTTTCAGTTCCCAAAAAAGGCAGAACACTTACCAAACATTTCCCTGAGGACAAGCAGGTTAGTTATTAGACAGATTTCAAAAAGAAAATTTCCTCTTTCCAGTTTATTCTGACAGCTTGTGGGAATTGTTCTGCTACACTTCTTAAGCTCTCAAGTGTCTAAATATTCTTTGAAGAATGTGTATGATTGAGCAGTTACTGTCTATGGCCACTTTTAATGCTACTGTTTAAAGAAGGTATGCCCAGATATATACTCAAAAGTTTTCTAATGAGGTAGAGTTTTAGATTGTATTTTCTGATTAGGTAAATTCTAGATTTCAAACTCTACTTTAAACAAGGAGGTTTTGTTTGGCCCTGCTGTTACTCAGGTTGTTGGAACAGTTTGAGTGATGTGAAATTGTCAGGTAGGTACTAAGATTTTTGTAGGCCTGCATTATGAGTCTTACAAAATAATCAGTCCCTGCCATATTCTGGCAAATGGGTAACAAAAAAGAGATAACAGGAATAGCAGGAGGGGAACATTAAAAAAAAAAAAAAAAAAAAACGGGGAACAGACTGTGCTTTCAGAATGACTGGGGACAGTCTGTGCCTTCATAATGACTGTGCCAGCATTCCCTGTTCCCTCAGTCTACAAATTTGTTCTATAGGCTAGCTTTCAGCGTTTCCCTTGCCAACACATTGCTTGAAACTTGAAAGAGCTACAGTTGGCACTGGATATACAGACTTCCAACTCCAGAAGGTTTCTGGTTTCAGAAAACATGCTTTCCTGAAAAACAGTCCCAGATATTTCATTTCTCAACCAGTTTGTAAATGTGCAAATGTTCAAACTGTTGACCCTTCTTAGTCTGTTACCAGTCATTCATCTTCTGAGTTTTAACATTAGACCTAAAAGATGGTTATCACATTCCTGTAGTCAAAGGCTGCAGAAAATTTCTCAGCTTTTGTTTCTGGGTTACATTATTGTTTCTCTGCATTACCGATTATTTGAGTAAACTAGAGCTCCAGGGATGCTCACATAATGTTTGGCTGCTTGGATAGCATTTTGCATGGCATTCACATTTTTCCTTGTTTTACATGTACTGATTTTTCC
Organism: Protopterus annectens; assembly: GCF_019279795.1. Taxonomy (NCBI): domain Eukaryota; kingdom Metazoa; phylum Chordata; order Ceratodontiformes; family Protopteridae; genus Protopterus; species Protopterus annectens. The sequence continues at coordinate 482,003,507 of NC_056745.1, forward strand.
AGATTCTTTTGCCAGATGGTCAGGAGTATTCATGCGAGTTTCTTCACTCCATGCTAATCAGTACGTCCAGATAAATGTTTAAAATCCCACTTGTCTCAAGTCACACAGGATTCTGCTTTTAGACATGCCTAATACAGGAAAATGTGAATTTGTATCTGGAAACATCTTCTCTAATCGGTCTGAGACTTCAGCCACAGGGTATCTCAGGATCCTAGGGTTCATGGATTCAATGAATCTCATGATTCCTGTTGCCAGGTTATACATGAGAAGAATTCAGTGGTTTAAAAAAAAAACTGGACCCAATATTCTCATCCTCTGTGATTCAGATTTCAGTTTTAAGTGTTATCAAGAAAGGGTCTATATTATGTGGTCGAATTCTTAGGTGACCGAACTCCTAAACATCGTCCACATAATATTGAAGGCAAAAAACAGCGAACGGCCAGATTAACACAGGGAAAGATTTCCCTTGGATGTTCGCTGTGTTTTGCCATTTTCTCCACTGTAGAGCAATCTCTGAGTTGGTATATTTAGTTAGGGGGGTGTGGAAGGCACAGCCCCCCACTTGGCTGTAAACTTTTTTTTTTTTTTGGTGGCCGACATTTACGTTTCCTGGTGGCGTTCGCTGTTGTGGGGTTCAATATTATGTAGTTGATGTTTAGGTGTTTGCTCTCCTAAGCATTTGATCACATAATATACACCCTCAAGAAAGCATTGTTGGAGGTAACAAGACACCTGAGTTTTTATTTGCAGAACATTTTATATGTGGTAAAGGTGTGAGACCTTTGCAACATTTCAGACAGACCAAAGCACATAAATGTCAACGCGATGTTGGCTGTCATCTCTGTATAGACTCTCTTCATGACCTGTGGTCTCCAGGACCATTGCAGATCATTACAGACAATTATATGATTTGGTGCATAAGCAGGGGATACCAAGACCTACCTCCTGTGCAGACCAACTATGATGGCTTGGGAGTTAGGTCTAAAACATTGTATAACCCTCCCAAGTATCTTGCACATTGTTAGAGTAAAATATAATGGCAGACAAGCTGAGCAGGACCAGGGTAGATAATTATGAATGGAAATTAAATGAGGAGGTATTCTAGGAAGGGATCCAGTTGCAGGAAATACTTCAAATAAATCTGTTTGCCTCTTTTCAAAGAAGGCAACTAAGTAAATTATGCACCAGACTCCTTCCAGGCTGTTAAATAATGGGTGATTAGCAGGGGACATAAAATATTGCATGATAACTGTATGAATTAATCTGAGGAGGTTGGAAAAGATTGGGAAGAGAGACTGGAAAAGCAATTTACAAGGGAACAATGGAAGTACATCTCTGTGGCTCCCAAGTATACATCCGAGTCCAGAGGGTTTAGCATTTTTGCTTGCAAGTGTTTAAATAGGTATTTTATAGCCCAAGCAGACTTCAAAGAATGTTTTCTTAAGAAGATTGCAAATGTTGGAGGTATGATTGGTTAGAAAGAGGTAACTAGTAACATTATTTTTGGAAGTTTAATGAGTTGGCAGATTTTAAATTCCCTGCAGAGTACTCTGAAATGTTGTGGGGGCAAATGGCTGTAACTAAGGAAATTGAGATGTAACACTTGATCTGAATTGCCTAGACATAGTAAGGCTTTGTCAAATTTAATTCTATTGGCTACCAAAGAAGCAATTACTAGAAAATGGAAATCAAAGTCTAAACCAACTGTATTTGAAGTATTTAATATTGTAAAAAAGATAAAAGTTGAAGTGGGATCTTAAGAAAAGGGAAGGAGCAAATTACATAGACATAAATAGAATTTGTGGAAACATTACACACACAATAATGTTCAGGTGTAGGAATGAGGTTTAAGGGAAGGCAGGAATTGAGCAATTTATGTGATATTGGAAACGTACATGTAATGCATAATATATGTACATCAAAAAAGTTAGTACGGTTTGTATTCTTTTCTGTTAATGTATGTCTGCCTATGTCTTAACTGATAATGTAATAAATAATAGCTAAGACAGGAAGCAGTGAGATAAAAACAGTGATGTATAACTAAATTAACTGTGAAGTCTCCAGGAACAGACTGTATTGCTGTGGAAGTTGGGAGGGAGGAAAGTGATAAAGGTCTGGAATGTTTTGTTTAACAATATTTTAAAGGAGTGGGAGGATACCAGCATTTTGGAAAAAGCTGTGGTGGCTCACAAAGTATATATAAATTGTATGCATGCCTAAAGCTACATGCCTATCTAAATATAATCCTTTCTTATGTTTTTTTAACAAGTAGTGTTTAACTTGTAATAAAAAAAAGTAATTAAGTCTGCTGTTGTAAAGAAAAATGATTTTCTTTTGTCTATATTCTAAATAAAAAAAAAAAAATCTTACCATAATGGAAGTGAGCAATTGGACTGCTATAGAATCATGAGATGCTGTTCTGTTTGCAAAGCAAGAAGTAAAACATTGTAGTACGTGGAATGCACTGATTACAATCTGAAATCAGGGAAAAAACAGTCTTGTTTTAGCAATGTCTGTGCTATATACCTTGCTGTAACAAACTTGTTACAATAAGGTTTGTACTTCAGAACCTCATTATCCAGACTCTTGCTTGCCATATGGATAATAGGCACAATAGAGCATCATCAGAAACCTGATAGCCTTGGAAGTTGTTGCATGCTTAATGTCTCTTACAAGATGTGTGGCAAAACCAAGTGTGTGACAACTTTAAAGGCGTTTACTAGACGCCTTCTTTGTTTCTTTCTGCCTTTTGTGTGACAGTACAGAGTATATGTGGCAGTCTTACACATTTTTTTTAATGTAATACATTGGGACAGCTAAACCTCTTTGTATATTAACAATGAATTATATTGGGTCTCTGGTCAGAAATTTTTGTTAACTCATTTGAGAAACAGATTTAAAAAATTAACCTCTCAGGCATTGCCCTTGAAGAGAATTTCTTGAATCTATTTGTCAAACACATTAACAAATTAGTTATAATAATTAAATTACTTGTAACCTCCCTGAATTATTTGCCAAATAAATAGTTAATTTGCTGCAAATAATCTTGTGTAATAAATAAAAAAAAAATCTTACCCCCGGTAACATTCGCTAAAACAGGTGCAGTGCCTTCACAAAGCAGAGCAGCAGCAGTAGTTTATAAAGTACAGGTATTTACAAGTAACCAGTACTAATGCAGTGGGTATCATTAGCAGGAAACTCAGCAGTAAGAGTATTGCTGAGTTCACAGTGAAAAAAAAGAGGAAGCAGTGTAACTAAGTAGTAATTCCTTACAGTCTTACTGTCACTAGTAGTGCCCCTTTGGAAGCAGTGCTGCGGTGGTACCGCAGTGTAACAGAGCTTTTGAAATGTGGTGCACCCAAGGGTGCGCTTATTAGACTCAGATTACTGCTTCCAAACAACAAACTCAGAACCAAACCCACACTACTCAGTTGTAGAACGAACTCTCAGAAGTGCCCACGCCAACCCTTGGTCAGAAAACACTAAGCTGTATTGAAGATATCTCTTTAGACAGTAATTTGTATATCAGGAACTGCACTTTGATGGCTCAAATAAATGTGGTGGACTTCCTATGAGATTCTGACGTTGTGTGTTCAATTCGTTTTTTGGGCAGAATATGTGTTTTCCGACCAAGGGTTGCCATGGGCACTTCTGAGAGTTTGTTCTATAGCTGAGTAGTGTGGGTTTGGTTCTGAGTTTGCTGTTTGGAAACCGTAATCTGCATCTGATAAGCGCACTCTCGGGTGCACCACATTTCAAAAGCTCTGTTACACTGCGGTACCACCGCATCACTGCTTCCAAAGGGGTATTACTAGTGGCATTTTTTCCTCCCTACTGGGAGGATTTTACCCCATCCCCTGAAGGCTTCTTCAAGGATCCTTAGTCTTATTGTGAAAATGACAGAGCCAGGAAAACATTTTTTATTGGGAGATGGATAGCTACAGTACTCAGATAATTTAAAAATGAATACATTAACAGGACACACAGGAATGAACAGTAAATGGTAGGCATTGTTATGAGATGTGGCAAGGCAGAATAAGAGAGCACGTGGGGGAAACTGTGAAAAAATAAGGTAAAGAGGATAATAGAGAGTAAAGTGGAACACTGTAGAGAAAGAAAGGGGAAGGTTAGCATGAATAGGTGGGCTACCATTGAAGTGAGAGTTAAGAAATGAGCAGTTTAGGTTTGAGTTCCATATTGCCTAAGTTCCATTTTGAATGAGGGAAGAGTTGGAAGGGTAGAGATTGTGTGAGAGACTGTGTTCCAAGTTGTTGGGCTGATAAAGTATAAGACTTTACAACTGAAGGTAAATTAATTATTTGGTACTTCCAGCATAGTACTATTGTGAGTGAACAGAGAGTTGCAAGAAAGAGGTATGTATAAAGAGGATTTCATACAAGCACAGTGTAAATGCTTCCACAATGGTAGTCAACTTATACTCAACCATCATTTCCCACTTGTTCACTATTCCCCCTGTGATGTGCCTCCTGTGGGGCAGTCATCACATGGCCTCAGTCCTCACCACTGACACCCATGGGGAATGTTCACTGTGTGAAAAATAAATACACACATTAGTTTTAGATACAGTTGTCTGCACCAAGTATGATTTTCCCTTAAGAGTACACAGGAAATGCACACTCCAGTCCTGGGGCTGGGCTTTCACTCTAGGCCTCAAATAAGACTCCCCACTGAGTACTACAGAGCTAAGTCCTTAGCTGGATGTTCCAAGACAAGTCCTCCACCACCCTGTCTGTGCAGTCAGTGCTGTGTGTCCTTGTTCAAAGTAGCCATCACACACACTCTGTCTTGAGATTTGGAATTACACACATACACCTGGGAAAAGCTGGCACAGCTTACCTGCTCTTACACCTCCACCCGGACTATAAGGTAGATTTACTGCCACCAGAACACCCCAAACCAGCTACTTTAAGGTTCGTACAAGAGTACCCAGTTACAATTAGTAAAATTAATACTTGTACAAATGGTAGTTTTAACCAAGCAGCAACACTTTCAGGAACGTGGAGCCACAGTGCCACTAAATAAATGCAGATACTCTCAAATGTTAAATATTTTCTGAAAGAGCAGCCACAATGAAGGGTTTAGATATATTTAATAATAAATAAATAAAAATTAAAGTACTGAATATCTATTTACAATAAACGCCAGAGTTTCATCACAGGAAATATAAAAAACAACACAGATTGAAAGACTCAGACAGATGAGGAAAAATACATTTAGCTAATCTCTCTATTTCTGTAACTGACAGAAGGTTTACTGTTCCTTAGTTACTTTCTAAAGCAAGGCAAAATGAAGTGGATCGGTGTCTTTGTGAGGTCCCAAAAACAAAATGCACACCTCACATCTCCCACTGATTTTTAAATACAATTTCATTGATGGCTACAGAATGACATCACATCTAGTCACCTGACTGTGGTTCACACACTCCCCCCTCACTAGAAACTGAGCCAAGATCTGGCACTGATGTGTCACAATACATACACAGAACTTTAGCTAAGGTTTATTACAGCATCTGGAAACTTTAAAACAATTCAACACTTCCACATTTCCTGCGGAAACTAACAAGCTATTTTCTTGCAGTATTCAGACATGTGAGATCAAATTTTTATGGCCTAAACCAAGTCATTTATTTTCAGGCGATTTTTCTAAAGGTTAGGTGTGTTGAGCTTATCCCCTTCCTTCCAGTATCGTCTGTTAAAAGTATATAAATTTCATCAGTTATACCAACACAGTCTGTGACATGCATGTAAATTTCTTTTCTGTCCAGCAGGACCCACTGTTGATACATTTTTAACATGAACCACTGTACAAATCAGTTTGATATTCAAAGGATATATAATTGTTTACAAAACTCCAGCTAGCTATGCTGGCATATGTTACACATGCACTGCCCTACTCTGTCTGGCACAGCTGGCACTACCTGACGTCATTACACCCCCTAGTGTCACATACTGTCCACCTCACTCTTACCCATCCTATACTTCATTCCTGTTCCACCTCTGGCCTCTTCCTTTCTCCAACGACATCAGTGTCTCCCAGCACCATTCCTCACCCTTTCCTCTCCATCACCTCTGCATCCTGTACTCAGTGCCCTGTGGATCTTTGCTCTCTTTGTAACATTTCATTACTCTACTAGCTCAGATATTACTCTGTTTTATTTTTTAACATCTATATATGCTGTTTTACAATGGTATTATTCTGTGATTATTGTTATTACTTGGAACTGTTTGCATACTACTTGTGTTCCCAGGCTGAGCTTGAAAAAGGTCTAGAGGGATCAGTACTCTGTCCTGGTCAATAATAATATAAATGAATGCATAAATAATATGTAGAAACCCTGCTGTTAATAAAGGTCTACTTTAAATCGGAAGCCAAGTAGGTCTTGGCAGCTCAATGCCACTTGCATTTCCTTCAGTGTTTGATGCATTTGTAGATGCTTTTTTAGTGGCATCACTGGAACTAGAAAGCTCTGTCCTCAGAAACCCTGATCATATTTGTAGGCCTCCAAGGTCTTTTAAAGTATTTGTATAAACCCCCCAGTGGCAGATCCTGCTGTGCAGCCCATGAATGCTTCTAGGGGTTAAAAGATAGTTCCTATCTAGAATGCCATTCTTAGTGAGTGGGACATTTGAGGCTTAAGACAGCTTTTGGAAGAAAGTGTACACTTCAATAACCCTGACCTTCAGAAGTATAAACTGCCAGGCCAGTCTGTTCCAGGGTAAATCCTAGAGCAGGTGGTAGATGTGTGAGGAGATTTCCAGGGACAACTGAAGGGAGAACTCGTCATTCTTTCCCAGACAACTGCAAAGGTCAGCACACATTACTGTATGTGGACATGATGATGTGAATGTAGCATCCAGGGCTGCTTCTTGTGGAGTCTGTGATTAGGAGATGTATCTTGACTGAGGATTTAACTCCTGTCAGAATATGTAAAGGTATGACTCCTAAATGTCATCTTGGGACCTGAGATTGTTCTTTGGAAGCTTTTCTTAAGGGACCTTCAAGAAGCTGAAGGGAAGAGTAAAACAATGGAATGAGTGAAGCACCAAGTTTACAATCCTTTTATTGATGTGAATTAAAGGAATTTGTTAAAAGTGAAGAAGGCCTTTCAGAAATGTTGGTGCCAAGATTGTTTGGAGCCCCAGAGGATCAGGATTCTGGCAGGGAGCAGCAGTGATTTGTCTCTGAGTTACTACTTTTCCTTCCATCTTTCTTCATATCCCATCTCCTCCATTTTGTCCCTAATAAACCTCTCCCAAGACTGGGGGGACATGTAACTTGTTTCTTTTTCAGAAAAATGGAAATAAGTCACAGAGGAGAAATAGATGCTTCAGGGTATGTCACAGGGTTACCAACTGCACTTTCTGTGTGATCCAAAAAGGCCAAAGGCATCTGATGCCATCTGTACTGGAGGGACTGATGCTGGAGAGTGCAACATAAATTCCCGCTGAGAGAGTAAGGCCTTTACTTGTTCTAAAAAAGGGAGCATTAGAGGCTTATCTAGATTTTTGAAGTCTAAACAAATTCCTAAAAGTCCCAAATTTAGACACTAACTTTGCATGCTCTGTCCTCCTCCTCCCTGTGTCTTGGATGTACTCCCCTTACCTATTCCTCTTTTCTTTCTTTTTGTTTTTGTTCTTTGAGCAAGCTGTAAACATTGTGAATACATAATCAACGATCTAAAGCTAATGTATACTGCTTACTACCAAGTTATGTATGTTACTGGTTACAATGTATTATATGTTTAATCATGTATTTTCTCATTTATGTACATTTTGTACCCTTCCTGACTCTACCTGAAAGCAGTTCATGTGGCTCAGTGTTCTACACCAGTCAATGAAGTGTTAATGTAAAAATGCTTTATTCAATCAGGCCCTGTTGGTAACCCTGGATCTGATGGATGCCTACCTACAAATTCACGTATACAGTGACTGCAGTTGCTTTCTCCGATTCACTTATTGGGATGTTTCCTTTATCAACTTACCTTGTTTTTCGGGTTAGCTACTGTACCCAGAAACTTCACATAATGCCAGGCCCAAGTGATAGCCTATTGTAAAACCAAAAGTATCCACATAATTCCCGTTACTAATCCCCTGCCCTATCTCTGGAGAAGTCAGAAGGTGTTGTTTGCACACTGAATTGTTTTTATTACCTGGGATTCTGTCTGCAGATTCTCAAATCCACTCTGGATCCATCAACAATAGTAATTTACTTAGGGACACTGCTGGGTTCTCACTGCCAGAAGGCCTTTTTGTTCCAGAACGGAGCGCCTTTCTTTGTTTTCCTACATGACTGGAATGGACCATGTGTGAGCAAAGAGAATCCTGAGGATCTTGGAAGGCATAGCACTGATCATTTTTAACATACCACTGGCAAAATTGCACATGAGGATACTGCAGTGGTACCTTAAGAGCATTTGACAACAGCACATGCAACCTCTGGAAGAGACCATCTCCTTGCATTCGAGGAGGCTGTCCCCTTGCTGACCTGTATGAAGAAGGATCTGTTGTGGTGGAGCTGTTAGGTAAAGACCATTAGGAATGCTTCTTTCAGGGAGATCTCTCCAAGACTCCGACCATAAGCTTGTCTGTCTCAGATGTAACATGGCTTATTTAGAAAGTTTGACAATTGCAGGTTATTTGGAACAAGAACCTGATCCCATGAATCATTATTATTAAGGTGTGATGATGGCAATGATCTGGCTTTCTGGGCTTTGAAACCGATATGTAGACCAGGGATCTTGCATGTAATAACAAACAACATCATGGTGATGTAGTGCATCTACAAGGATGGAAGAACTCATTCCTATCCTCTCTGCAAACTTGTCTACAAGTATGGAAATTTGCCCTAGAGTCAGATTTGACTGTGAGGACTTCATATATCTCATTTCAAAAGAATAATGCAGTCGATCTGTTAAGTAGGACATCTGCAGGACCACACAGATAGACATGATAAAAGCAATGCACAGTATCAAAACAGACCAGGATTTATCATACACTATTGCCAGTAATAAACTTTAGGCAGAAAAACTAAGAAAGTATACAGAAAATAGAAAGAAAAAGTGCAAAATAAGCAATTAATTGATGAAGCAAAAAGGTTTTGGAGGGGAAACTCATACAAATGCTAAGCCCTTATGTAGTACTTTAAGTTCATCTGTATTTAAATTATAACTAGATAAAGTACATTGGAGCCCAAAGATACTACCTGTGGTTGGTCTTACTCCGTGCAACAGGGCCTACTCTCACAAATCGCTGACCTATTTGTGGTCCCACCCGTGTTCATGTGGGTGATAATGTCCTTTCTTGATGGCACGTCTTCTCCCATTGTCTTGCTTCTTCCTCGCTGGGCCTTCTGTATTTGTATTGGAAGTTGTAGTTGGATTCTCACAGGTGATAGTCTGTTCATTAACATCATTGGTAGATGCTGTATTCGGACTATTAATTGATGTAAAATCATCTAAATCAGGGATAGTTTCACTACATCTTGCAGGTACGTTAGTTGGCACGGAGACTGATTCAGCTGACTGAGAATTCAGCACAGAGGCTGAGGTCATATGCTTAAAGTTCTTTGGCCAATGAAACACCTGCTGCGTCTTAAAATCATATACATCTCTATTCAATTTACTTTTTTTTACATTCATCAATTTTTCTTCAAACAGATTAATCTTTTCCAGCATTCGACTAACTTCGTTGGATACATTTTGAAATTTAGCTGAATGTATTAGCTTATCTTCAGAAGACTCGATCTCAGCAGATAGTTCAGCTTCAATTTTTATAAAGTAATTATTCATTAGGCACATGTAATCAGTGCCTAACCTTAAGTTTAATTCCTGCCACTGTCTTAACGCTGAATGGCTATTGCCATAAGTGGGCATTTTTACAATTGGTAGACCTCTGGGAATAATGCCGAATGATAAGTAGGCATTAAAACTTAAGAGTTGCCTCTGGAGTCTCTTAAACTGTGACACTTTTGACTCCAGGTTACACATCATCTGCAAAAGTTCAACATGTTCTTTGTCAGTGGAACCATTTTCCTTACAAATCCATACCGTTACCAGTACATATGTTCCGTAAAGGATTTTCATTTACCAGAAGAAGGCTGTGTAGAGAAGCAGTCGCAGAATCACTGCTCATATTCTGATTAGTAGAGCAACCAGGCTATGTATCCATACAGCTGGCTAAGTCAAACAAGGAACAAGAAAGTTCAGTATGAAAGAAAAGTAAGTCCACAGGTACCAAACAGAGTTCCAAACACTAATGTATTGGCATAAACAGAAAAAAATAAGGTAGGAACTCAAACGTCCATAAATTTTAATAAGAAATGCAAAATGTAAAATACATACAAATGTTAAGCCCTTATCTAGTATTTTAAGATCATCTTTATTTAAATTATAACTAGATAGATTAAGTATATTGGAGCCTAAAGATATTACCTGTGTTTGGTCGTGCTCCATGTGGCAGGGCCTTCTCTCACAGATTACTAACCTATTTGAGGTCCCACCTATGTTCATGTGGTTGATAATGTCCTTTCATGCTGGTACATCTTCTCCCTGACCTTGCTTCTTCCTCGCTTGGCCTTCTGTATCTGTATTGGAAGTTGTAGTTGGATTCCCTCAGTCTTCATGCCAACTAACGTACCTGCAAGATGCAGTGAAGCTATCCCTGATTTAGATGGTTTTACATCAATTAATCTGAATACTGCATCCGTTAATAACTTGGATGCTTCATCTATTAACTGTTCGAATTCTTCGAGAGCACCCGGTGTGCAAGTGAATAGAATGTCTGCCAGTGATGCTAATGAGCAGACTTTTTATCGCTTGTGAGAATCCAACTACAACTTCCAATACAGATGCAGAAGGCACAGCAAGGAAGAAGCAACCACACAAACACGGGGGGCTCAAATAGGTCAGTTTGTGAGTAGGCCCTGTCACACAGAGCAAGACCAACCACAGGTAATATCCTTGGGCTCCAATGTACTTAATCTATCTAGTTATAATTTAAATGTAGATGAGCTTAAAGTACTAGATAAGGGTTTAACATAAGAACAAGTGTTTTCTGTACACAAGTAGGCTTGAAAAACAGGACAAAATGATGAATGCCTTGAGAAATGCTAAGCTTCTGGCATATGATGTGATATTAACTATTTTTTTCTTCTAGGAAGTGTTCAGTGGACGTAAGGAAGTCTGCAGCTAAAAGTAATTGCACATTCTGTTCTTGTGTTTCCATGGAAATGAGCTGTCTGCAGGTGCAAGCAATTAATCTTGAGAGAGCTGAGCATTATTTCCTGAGGGAAATGCAAAATTACAAGGGCGAACAGTTCAGTAAAAAATTAGTTTGAAATTATTGGAAGTGAATAAGAGCAACTTCTGTAGCAGCCTTACTGCATTTAATAGGACAGTGTATAATTTAGTTTTATTTTAAGATAACCAGTGCACTTTTTCTTAAGGCTAAAAGTCATTTTTTCTGAAAGCATGCAAGATGTTTTTCACTTCTGGGTAGGGAATAGAGACATGAAAAGAACTGACAGCAATCAGTGTAAGGGAAACACAGGCTGAGACATGCACTTTAGCATGGTTAATCTTAATTTTAAGTTAGGTAATTCCTGTGGATGCAGTTCTTGATTTAGGGGAATTTTCTGTCAGGAGGGTTAAACTTCATTTTTTGAAGCTGTACATAGTTTTGTGTGTTTGTTCTAAGTTAGTGGGTCATGGGAGGGGGTTCTGAAAATGTATTTAGTTTTTTTATTTGGGGGGTTTCATTAAAACAGTCTAAAATGTGACATTGCAAGAAACAAATGTATAAAAGATCCGCCTGCCAAACATTTGTGTGCGCATGTAGTACCAAAGTTGGAAATGCACATTCAAAAAGGCTGTCTTGTATAATAAGCAGGAACAATAACTTATAATGGCTTTGCTATCCATATTATTCTGTAATATAACTGGCCTTTTGGGTATAGACAGAAAGGTAAAGAGTACTGCATGTACTAAAATTGAGGCCGTCAGTTTCTTGGACATTAAGCTTATGAAGCAATCATAAGGTCAACTGGCTACAAAGATTTACAGGAAACCTACTTTTTGCAACGCATTCTTTCCTTTTAGAAGTTATCTTTTTTACCAGAAAGGGATTGCAAAAAGCCAGTTCATAAGGATTTCAAGGCTCACAATGGATGATTGTTTATTTACAACAATTTGATGAACTAAGATCAATGTTAAGCGATTGTGACTACCCTGTTTCACTCCTAACCAGTGTACAGAATGAGGTTTGGGCAGGTAGAAAAGATTGATATGCATCTATTATTAATGGTGGTCTTGAGCTGATGGTCAGGCAGGACAATTTGGACTTTGCAAATCATACAAATATGGATGTTCTTCATGTTTCACTAGTCATCACATTTGGGTTATCTGCCTGCAGGTAACCCTCAGCCGGCCTGAATACTAGAGTCTTCGGATTTCTGCGTCTGATTCTGTTGCTTCTTCCATGACGTCAGGGGTATAAAACATGCAGCCGATGCCATTACATCAGTCTTACTTGCCATGCGGTGCCCGAAGCAGAAGCAGTTCGCAAGTGCCGGTCGGCCAACTCCTGAAATTTTCGTTTTCGAGTTTCAGACCCGAAGTCTTCAAAAAGATAAGCTGGTAAGTTGGTGATCCTTTTCTCTTGCTCTAGCCGATGTCAGAAAAAATTAACAGTTGTCTTGCCTGTGGAAAGTAAATACCTCATAGAGATTCTTACTGTGTCACCTGTTTAGGCCCGGACCACGACGTACCTCGTTGTCGGTTTTGTGCCTTGTTCAACGCCCAAACTATTCGTCGTCGGGCTATTTTTGCAGCTAAATACTTTCGTTCTCGATCTCCGTACTCCAAAATGGCTTTGTTAAGCCATCCGACTGCCAATCTTCTGAAAAAACGTAAGGATAAAGACAGAGACCGACCACATAGGTCCTAAACTGCCGACAACCCTTCCGTTAAGCTAGTTGCCAGTCCGCCAGTACTCTGGCGCTTTCGCAACCCCTGATACCTGCTACTACAGATTCACAGGCCTCTACTGAGACCCATTCAGTGTCCGGTGTGTGAGATGCTTCTTCGACTATGGAACCTGCGGATGTCTCTGCCTTGGATGGGTCCAGAGCTGCTGTTCAGGCACCGGCTTCTGAGGCTGCATTCAGGCCTACAGACTTTCATATTAAACCGACGACTTCTTTTCAAGCTAGAAATACCGAATTTCTCAGGCCTAAAGCTCGCACTACGCCTAGAAAACAGACAACCAAACCGGATACTCAGGCCCGTATGCCTCAAAAACAAATGCTTAGAATAGCTGAAGATCTTATTACCTTAATTAGGGGAAGCCAGCCTTCCCCCTCTGAGACCTAGAACTGATTTTCTTTCCGATTCTTCGTATCAGGAATCTCTGTTCCTTCTGATTACCAGGATTTGCCGTTATCTTCTTATGAGGATTCTCATGCAGAGGATTCCATTCTGTCTGCTTCCCCTCCAGAAGATTTTTCTTTTGGTGAAACCTTGCATACCCTTAGGGAGCATTTCCACTGGGAAAGCCAGGGCTATTCTGAGTCCAAAAAGAGATTTGGGGAATTTTTACTCCTGCCTCAACACAGGCCTCTAGCTATCCCTCCTGTTCTGGCTATTGTAGATGATGTTTTCTTGGAATTTAGCCTTACCCCAGACACCCTGCCTCCAGCTCCCAGGAAACCTGACAGGTACTTCAGAGTACCTGACTCTCACAAGTTCCTCTTCAAGAATCCTACTGTGGATCCAGTGACTGTTTCCCAAGGACCAAAAGGCATTAAGACTACTACTGCCAGAAATCCTACCTCTTCTGGTAGGGACTCTAGAGCCCTAGACAAATGGGGTAAGAAGGTATACACTTCTGCTACTTTGACCATTAGGGCTTTAAATTGCCAGTTTCATATGTTAAAGTATCAGCAGCATATTATGGGACTACTTAATCAGAAAATTATGTCAATTCCTGACTGTGCTGGACACAGAGTTGCAAGATTTAATGCATTCTGCTGAACAAGTTGGTAAACATACTTTGCAATGTGGTTCTGATACTTTAGAAGCATCTTGCAGGGCTGCTGTCACTGAGAAGGTATGCTTGGCTTAAGGAACAAAACTTGCCAGATCACGTTAAAGTTAAATTTACTGGATGCTCCCTTAAACCAAGACCGCCTTTTTGGCAACAAAGCAGAAGTCCTCAAAAGGATGGAGGAAAAAGCTAAATCTATGCAAACTGTTAAAAGATTTCTTACAAGTACAGCCTCTCAGATTCAGTAGGCATTGGCCTTCAAAGAACTGGTCTTTTCCAGTCCCTTCCAGGCCTTCTCAGTCCAAACCCAACAACAGCAGACAGCAAAGACTTCAGTCTCAGGCTACACACAGATCTAAGCAGTGGGGGGCTCCCACTTCAGAAGCAGGGAGTAGTAAGCCTCCCCCTACGGAAAAATGACACAATGACTTAACCTTAGCCCTTCCAAGCACTGCTCAACTACTTGCTCCCTTAGGACAAAAGCTTGCCATGCATGCAAAAAACTGGCAGCTCATTACCCAGGACAAATGGGTTTTGAGCATAGTTTCCCTAGGATACATATTCCACTTCCACACACTGCCAACCCCAAGTGGTTGGCCAGACCTCAACCCAAATCAGTGGGCGGAGGCCCATTAACCCAAAAACAAGTACTTTCTCTCCTCAATATCAGGGCTATTCAATCTGTCCCAGCAGAACAAAGGGGGCAAGGTTTTTATTCAAGACTGATGTTCTTCGTGTTTCACTGTTGCAGTCATTACATTTGGGTTCTCTGCTTGCAGGTAGCCCTCAGCCGGCCTGATTAACAGTCTTGGGTCCTGCGTCGGTTACTGTCTCTTCTTCCTTGATGTCAGGCCGAAAGAGGTATAAAACATGCAGCCGACGCCATTACACCAGTCTTTCTTGCCGTGCGGTGCCCGAAGCAGAAGCAGTTCACAAGTGCCGGTCGGCCAACTCCTGAAATTTTCGTTTTCGAGTTTCAGACCTGAAGTCTTCAAAAAGATAAGCTGGTAAGTTGGTGATCCTTTTTTCTTGCTCTATCCGATGTCAGAAAAAATTAACAATTGTCTTGCCTGTGGAAAGCAGATACCTCATAGAGATTCTTACTGTGTCACCTGTTTAGGCCCGGACCACGACTTACCTTGTTGTCGGTTTTGTGCCTTGTTCAGCTCCCGAACTATTCGTCGTTGGGCTATTTTTGCAGCTAAATACTTTCGTTCCCGATCTCCGTACTCCAAAATGGCTTTGCTAAGCCATCTGACTGCCAATCTTCTGAAAAAACGTAAGGATAAAGACAGAGACTGACCACATAGGTCCTAAACTGCTGACAACCCTTCCGTTAAGCTAGTCGCCAGTCTGCCAGTACTCAGGCACTTTCGCAACCCCTGATACCCGCTACTACAGATTCGCAGGCCTCTACTGAGACCCATTCAGAGTCCGGTCCGAGAGATGCTTCTTCGACTATGGAACCTGTGGATGTCTCTACCTTGGATGGGTCCGGAGCTGCTGTTAAGGCACTGGCTTCTGATGGTTCATTCAGGCCTACAGACTTTCATATTAAACCGACAACTTCTTTTCAAGCTAGAAATACTGAATTTCTCAGGCCTAAAGCTCGCACTACGCCTTGAAAACAGACGACCAAACCGCATACTCAGGCCCATATGCCTCAAAAACAAATGCTTAGAATGGCTGAAGATCTTATTACCTTAATTAGGGGAAGCCAGCCTTCCCCCTCTGAGACCTAGAACTGATTTTCTTTCCGATTCTTCGTATCAGGAATCTCTGTTCCTTCTGATTACCAGGCTTTGCCCTTATCTACTTATGAGGATTCTCATGCAGAGGATTCCATTCCGTCTGCTTCCCCTCCAGAAGAGTTTTCTTTTGGTGAAACCTTGCATACCCTTAGGGAGCATTTCCGCTGGGAAAGCCAGGACTATTCTGAGTCCAGAAAGAGACTTGGGGAATTTTTACTCCTGCCTCAACACAGGCCTCTAGCTATCCCTCCTGTTCTGGCTATTGTAGATGATGTTTTCCTGGAATTTAACCTTACGCCAGACACTTTGCCTCCAGCTCCCAGAAAACCTGACGGGTACTTCAGAATTCCTGACTCTCACAAGTTCCTCTTCAAGAATCCTACTGCGGATCCAGTGACCGTTTCCCAAGGACCAAAAGGCATTAAGACTACTACTGCCAAAAATCCTACCTCTTCTGATAGGGACTCTAGAGCCTTAGACAGATGGGGTAAGAAGGGTATACACTTCTGCTACTTTGACCATTAGGGCTTTAAATTGCCAGTTTCATATGTTAAAGTATCAGCAGCATATTATGGGACTACTTAATCAGAAAATTATGTCGATTCCTGACTGTGCTGAACACAGAGTTGCAAGATTTAATGCATTCTGATGAACAAGTTGGTAAACATACTTTGCAATGTGGTTTTGATGCTTTAGAAGCATCTTGCAGGGCTGCTGTCACTGAGAAGGTATGCTTGGCTTAAGGAACAAAACTTGCCAGATCATGTTAAAGTTAAATTACTGGATGCGCCCTTAAACCAAGACCGCCTTTTTGGCAACAAAGCAGACGTCCTCAAAAGGATGGAGGAAAAAGCTAAATCTATACAAACTGTTAAAAGATTTCTTACAAGTACAGCCTCTCAGATTCAGAAGGCATTGGCCTTCAAAGAACTGGTCTTTTCCAGTCCCTTCCAGGCCTTCTCAGTCCAAACCCAGCAACAGCAGACAGCAAAGACTTCAGTCTCAGGCTACACACAGATCTAAGCAGTGGGGGGCCCCCACTTCAAAAGCAGGGAGTAATAAGCCACCCCCTACGGAAAAATGGCACAATGACTTAACCTTAGACCTTCCAAGCACTGCTCAGCTACTTGCTCCCTTAGGAGAAAAGTTCACCATGCATGCAAAAAACTGGGAGCTCATTACCCAGGACAAATGGGTTTTGAACATAGTTTCCCTAAGATACATATTCCACTTCCACACACTACCAGCCCCAAGTGGTTGGCCAGACCTCAACCCAAATCAGTGGGCGGATGCCCATAAACCCAAAAACAAGTACTTTCTCTCCTCAGTATCAGGGCTATTCAATCTGTCCCAGCAGAACAAAGGGGAACAAGGTTTTTATTCAAGACTGATGTTCTTCGTGTTTCACTGTTGCAGTCATTACATTTGGGTTCTCTGCTTGCAGGTTGCCCTCAGTCGGCCTGATTAACAAAGTCTTGGATCCTGCATCGGTTACTGTCCCTTCTTCCATCATGTCAGGCCGAAAGGGGTATAAAACATGCAGCCGATGCCATTACACCAGTCTTTCTTGCTGTGCGGTGCCCGAAGCAGAAGCAGTTCGCAAGTGCCGGTCAGCCGACTCCTGGAATTTTCGTTTTCGAGTTTCAGAACCGAAGTCTTCGGCTAAAAGCTAAGTACCCCATTGGGAAAACTTTTTCTTGCTCTTAACCAATGTCAGTAAAAGTAAATAATTGCATTACTTGTGGAAAGCAAATACCTCATAAATATTTTAATTCGTACTGTATTCCTTGCCTAGGCCCAGACCACGACGTTCCTTGCTGTCTGTTTTGTGCCTTCTTTAAACCGCGAACTATCCGTCATCTGTTTATTTATGCTTCTAAATATTTTGATGCTCTGTTCAATTATCCTGATATGTCCTCGGTCAGCCATCCGACTACTGACATTCCAAAAAAACGCAAAGATAAAGACAGAGACAGGCCGCCTAGGTCCAAAGCTGCCGACGACGCTTCTCCTAAGCCAGTCGCCAGTTCGCCGGTACTCAGTAAGGTGCTTTCGCAGTCCCTGATACCCACTACTTCTGATTCGCAGGCCTCTACTGAGACCCATTCGGAGTCTGGTATGCAGCGAGATGCTTCAACTGTGGAACCTGCGGATGTCTCTACCTTGGATGGGTCCGGAGCCGCTGTGCAGGCACCGGCTTCTGAGGGTGTATTCAGGCCTACTGACTTGCGTATTAAACCGACGCCATCTTCTTCAAGGCCTAAATCTCAAACCATGCCTACAAAACTGACGCCCAGACCGCATGGTCAGGCCTCTATGCCTAAAAACAGATAAGAATGGCTGAAGACCTTATTACTTTAATCAGTGGAAGCCAGCCTTCCCCCTCTAAGAGACCTAGGACTGAGTTTGTTTATGATACTTCCAACCAGGATTCTGAATTTTCTGTTTCCTCTGATGACCAGGATTTACCCTTATCTACCTATGAGGATTCTGATGCTGAGGACTCCATTCCCTCTGCTTCCCCACAGAGGATTTCTCTTTTGGTGAAACCTTGCATACTCTCAGGGAGCATTTTCGTTGGGAAAGTCGGGATTTCTCTGATTCTAAAAAGATGCTTAGGGATTTCTTACTCCTGCCGCAGCACAGGCCTTTAGCCATGCCTCCTGTATTAGACATTGTTGATTATGCATTTGCAGAATCTAGCTTGTCCCCTGACTCTCTACCTCCTGCTCCCAGGAAACCTGATAGATATTACAGTGTCCCTGACTCCCACAAGTTCCTTTTCAAAAATCCTACTGCGGATCCTGAGACCATTTCACAGGGGTCTAAGGGCATTAAAGCTACTACTGCCAAAAACCCTACACCCTCTGATAGAGACTCCAGGGTGCTGGATAGATGAGGTAAGAAGGTATACACTGCAACTTTGGCAATTTAAACTGCCAGTTTCATATGTTAAAGTATCAGCAGCATATTATTGGATTGCTTAAACAGAAAATTATGTTTCCTGATTGTGCTGGAAATAAGGATTTACAGGATTTATTGCATTCAGCTGAACAGGTTGGAAAACGTACTTTGCAATGTGGTTTTGACTCTCTAGAGGCATCTTGTAGGGCTGATGTAACTAGGTCTGTACTCAGAAGGCATGCTTGGCTTAAGGAGCAATCCCTACCAGATCAAGTTAAAGCAAAATTACTGGATGCTCTCCTAAACCAGGACCGCCTGTTTGGCAACAAGGCAGAAGAAGTTCTTAAAAAGATGGAAGAAAAAGCTAAATCTATACAAACTGTTAAAGATTTTTTTACAAGTACAACCTACTAGATTTAGTAGGCATTGGCCTTCCAAGAATTGGTTCTTTCGTACCTCTTCCAGACCTTCTCAGTCCAAACCCAGATCCAGCAGAGCTCCCAGGCTGCAGCCCCAGGGTATGGACAGAACTAAGCAGTGGGGGGCCTCCACTTCCAAATCTGGGAGTAATAAGACTCCTACCTATGCTAAGCTTTCTCAATGACTTTCTTTTAAAATTTCCAAGCACTTATCAACTGACTGCTCCTTTGGGGGGAAAGGTTGCTCTTCATGCAAAGAACTGGGAACTCATTACCCAGGATAAATGGGTTTTAAATAGTGTCCCAGGGATACAGATTTCACTTCCACACGTTACCAACACCAAGCGGGTGACCAGACCTTCCCCCAAATCAGTGGGCAGAGGCCCAAAAACAAGTACTTTCTCTCTTAAGCATGGGGGTTATTCAGTTGGTACCAGAAGAGGAAAAGGGACAAAGTTTCTACTCAAGACTTTTTCTGGTACCCAGAAAAGACAATTCATGGCGTCCTATCCTTGACCGGTCTACGCTAAACACCTTTTTGGAGATTCCAAAATTCAAGATACTTAGACTACTCAGCAACAGCTCCTCGTGGTCCTGCAGAGTTGTCCTAGCAGCAGAGAATCGAAAAAAGCGACTACTTTCAAGATACAAGTATATTTTTGCTGTTTCTACCTGTGCGACCTTCCTTTCTTGCTGAAAACGAAGTTAAACTGCTAATTTAACTGTATTTAGTGTTTTATTACCTGCACTTAAGTTAAAGCTTGTTTGTTAAATTTAACTGTTGAGGCTGCCCACTCAAGTGTGCTAGCCTGTGCATTTAATATACTGTTGTTTTTCTGCATTTTCCTGTTGCCTTCTTGAAAAAAAATATATATATATCCTTGTTTCCCGCCTTTCCTGACTAGAATAGTCCCCTATACAGGCTTTGCTGTATTCTGGACTTTGGGATAGTTCCTGTGTTGCCCATTACCTTACTTGGATAGAAGGAAAATGTCCTTCATGGATGCATCTGCAGTCATAACAAGTGGGTTGTCCTGTCGTCAGGCAGCCCTTCAGTCGGCCGGATTCCAAAGTCCGGGTCCGGCTTCGGCTGATGTCGCACTCCACCCGACGTCATCTCTGTTGGTCTTCGGGTATAAAGGCATCAGCCGACGCCATTTTCCCCAGTCTTTCTTGCCGTGGCCGAAGCAGAAGCTGTTCGCAAGTGCCGGTCGGTCGGATCCAGAGATTACTTCTACGAATACTACTTGAAGACTTCTAAAGCTAAGTACCCGTTGGGGACTCTTTCTTGCCTCAGCCGATGTCAGAAAAAGTTAACAATTGTTTAAACTGTGGGAAACAAATACCTCATGAAGATTTCCACTCTTACTGTCTGCCTTGTTTAGGCCCAGCCCACGACGTAGCAGCCTGTTCGGCCTGTGCTTCTTTCAACCGACAACGCTTAGGCGTCGGTCGGAGTTTGCAGAACAGTTTTTCGGTTCTGATTTTGCGTACATTATGCCGTCGGATCCTCCGACTACCCAATCTAGCAAAAAACGCAAAGATAAAGACCGACACTTTCGCGGTCGCGGTTTCGGCGAAACCATGGTCAAGCAAACATGAGTGTCTCGGTTTCGGCGAAACCGAGAAAACTGAACAAAGTACAGCTGAACCTATTCCTACAACTGAGGCCCTGCTACAACTCTTGAAACGACTTCAGAAATTTTACCCACTACGGTGGTTGACTTATCAGACACCATCCCCTTGGATGTTTCTACCCCAGCACGTGGTGCTGCTAGGCCTCCAGCAGCCATGTCCATTAAGGCCTTCGCCAGGGCTAAAGCAGCCAAGACTACTAAAACAGTGCCTGTTAAACCACCCACATCCAGGCCCTCTTCTAGTTCTCAAATGCTGACTTTGGCAGAAGATTTAATTTCTTTAATTAGAGGATCTCAATCTCACCCAGACAGGGCCTCTCAGCCCCAGAGAAGAGACCTAGGGCAGAGCCCCGAGCCAGTGTCCTCTGATGATTCTGCTGATGAATCAGACATAACTGACCAGCCAGAGGCTCCCTTCTCCAATTTTGAAGATTCTGATGCTGAAGAATCCATCCCAGCTGCTTCCCCACCAGAAGAATTCTCCTTTGGGGAAACCTTGCATGCCATGCGAGAACAGTTCCAATGGCAGCAACAGGATTTTTCAGACTCCAGAAAAAGACTTAGGACTTTTCTGCACCTCCCACAGCACAGGCCCTTAGCTATACCCCTGTTCTCTCTGTGGTGGATGATGCTTTCAATGATGTTTGCTCCGCTCCAGATTCTTTACCCCAGCCCCTGCCAAACCAGACAGATTTTACAGGGTGCCAGATACTCATCACCACCTTTACAAGGCTCCACTTGCAGACCCAGAAACTATATCCCAGGGCCCCAAGGCAGTAGCAGCGACCATAGCTAAAACCCTATTCCTTCTGAAAGGGAAGCAAGGTCATTAGACAGATGGGGTAAAAGGTCTACACTTCAGCTACTCTCTCAGCTAGAGCTTTAAACTGTCAGTTTCACATGATACAATACCAAGAGTTTATGCTTGATCAGTTAACTAAAAACTAACCACTGATGAATCTCTTGATAAGAAATATGTATTAGAGATGGTAAATAACATACAACAGGTTAGCAACCATTCCTTAAAATGTGGCTATGATGCACTGGAGGCTTCATTTAGATCAGCCATGCCAGGCACAGTGATAAGAAGGCATGCATGGCTAAAGGAACAAGCTTTACCGGATCATGTTAAAGCTAAGTTGCTAGATGCTCCTATGGACAAGACAAGTTTGTTTGGTACATCTGCCCAGCAGGTTATGAAGAAAATGGAAGAAAAGGCAAAATCTGTTCAAACTGTTAAAGATTTCTTGCAGGTTCAACCCCCAAGGTTTAGCAGGAACTGGCCTGCCAAAAAATGGGTCCTTTCCTGACTCCACAAAATTTCAAAGGGGCAGGAATAGACGTTCCAGAGGCAGAAACCAATCCAGAGGGGGTGCCTACAGAGGAAGACAGTGGCAAGGTAACAACAGAGGCGCAGACACAGCCACTGCCACTACATCAACACAACCACAGTGACTTAACCCTAAATCCACCTACCAGGGAACAAATAGCAGCTCCTCTAGGCGGAAAGTTAACCTTATTTTCAAAGAACTGGCACTACATAACAAAGGACAAGTGGATTTTACAAACCATAGATCAAGGTTACGGTTTCACTTCCACACTTTCCCAGTCAAAGAGGAATGCCAAATCTACCTCCAAATCAAAAACAGAGGCTCTACCAGATAATGGAGTTAGCAAACATGAGAGCTGTGGAAAGAGTGCCAACAGCAGAGCAAGGAAAGGGTTCTACTCCAGACTATTCCTAGTTCCAAGAAAGGAAAAAGTTGGAGACCAATTCTCGACCTGTCCACCTTAAATACATACATCATTGTCCCAAAATTCAAAATGCTGACCCTACAGCAACTTCTTCCCATGCTGGGCAAGGAGTCTTGGCTGGTAACTCTAGATCTCAAGGAGGCATACCTGCACGTCCCCATTCGACCAATCTGCAGAAGATACCTCAGATTTCTTGCAGGATCAGAGCACTATCAATTCTCAGCATTGCCTTTTGGCTTATCTACTGCCCAGAGTATTCACAAAATGCCTGGCATCAGTAATCGCCCATTGCAGACTGCAGGAATTCAAATTTACCCATACCTGGACGACTGCCTGCTACAAGGGGACAACAAAAGCAAGCTGACAACAGATTTACAAAGGGTCATTTACTTGCTACAAGCACTGGGATACACAGTCAATTTACAAAAGTCAAGGCTGATACCATCCCAAACAAGGACATTCTTGGGCGAATTGGACACAGTAAAACAAATGGCATTCCTGACTACAGAAAAACAAAAGGAACTCCTCTATACTTCTTGGCACTAACAAAACTGAACAAGTTAACAGCAAGAAAAGTACTGCAGGCCTTGGGCTTCATGGCATCATGCATAATCTTGGTTCCATTTGCCAGACTACATATGAGAAAACTACAGTGGTACCTAAAGAATTTATGGTCCCAACACAGACACAGTCTAGAAACAGAAATCCCACTAATTCCATGCTTAAAACCGGAGTTCCTATGGTGGGCTCAGGCATGCCAGTCAAACCCAGGCCTACCCTTTCGCAGATGTCAAGCAAGCCAGACCATCACAACAGACGCTTCAGACCTAGGATGGGGGCCCACATGCTGGACAAATGCGTGCAAGGATTGTGGACACAGGATCAACTTCAACTGCACATCAACCTAAAAGAAATGCTGGCAGTAAAACTGGCAATACAAAAGTTCAAACCATTTCTCAAAGAGGGCCAGTTGATGATAAGGACAGACAACACCACAGTCATGTGGTACATCAACAAACAGGGAGGCACTCATTCATACCCCTATGCAGAATGACCTTGGAGCTGTGGACCCTGGCACTCAGCTACAACATCCAGTTACAGGCAATATTTGTACCAGGGAAAGACAATACCCTAGCAGACATATTAAGCAGAACCACCGGATGCCCACGAATGGAAGCTTCACCCGGACATCTTCAAGACCATCTCAAAGAAATGGGGAATGCCACAGATAGACCTATTCGCATCACCTCTCAATCACCAGCTCAAAAATTCTGCACAAGGACATTCCACCCATTAGCATGGAAAGTGGATTCGCTCTCTTTCAACTGGAAAGGCCTAACAGCATATGCATTCCCGCCTCTTCCTTTGATACACAAGGTACTATTGAAAATCAAGGAAGAACGTCCAAGGATAATCCTGATAGCTCCAAACTGGCCAAGACAACACTGGTACCCACTACTGAGGAGCATGTCTCGAACAATATGTGGACAATTCCCTGATGCCTTTGATGTTAACGCAGAACAACTACAGCATCATACATCCAAACCTAAAAACCTTGCAACTGACTGCATGGAACATCACATAACAGCAGCTATTCCAGAACTTTCCCAAAGAGTTAAAGACATTATTCTTGAAGCACGCAGACCTTCAACAAGAAGGAACTATGCTGGAAAATGGAAAAGGTTTGTCATCTGGAGTACCGAAAGAGGAAAAGATGTGTCAAACATAGATATGCCTAACATTCTGGAGTATCTGGCCGAACTTCTTCATTCAGGCCTGTCCTACTCCTCCATCAAGATACATGCATCAGCTATTTCAGCAGAATACAGCTTTGATCCACCTGTTTTTTCGCACCCTTTGCTCAGGCAATTCCTCAGAGGAATCAAGAATGTAAAACCCCCAAGGAAACCACCTTTACCAGCTTGGGATTTAAACTTTGTGCTAGAAAAGTTGACACTAGCACCCTTTGAACCAGCAGCAACAGCAGACCTACAACACCTGTCATGGAAAACTGCTTTCCTACTGGCAATTACTTCAGCAAGGAGGGTTTCAGAACTACAGGCCTTAATGGCAGTGCAACCCTTCCTAATCTTCCACCAAGATAGAGTGTCCATGAGGACTAATCCTACATTTATGCCTAAGGTGGTATCCAGAGTGTCTTTAAACCAGGCAATCCACCTACCTACCTTCTTTCCCAACCCACAAAACAGAGGGGAAAGAATACTGCATACCTTGGATGTACATAGGCAGCTACGCTACTACTTGGACAGAACAAAAAATAGCAGAAAGACTGACCAACTTTTTGTAGCCTATGCTACAGGAAGGGAAGGAAAAGCTATTTCCAAACAGACAATCTCCAAATGGATAGGAAATTGCATACGATTCTGTTACTCCTTCCATGGAAAACCAATTCCACAGAACATAAGACCTCATTCTACAAGGGCAACAGCCACTACCACAGCCTTCTTACGAGGAGTGGCAACCAAAGACATTATTGAGGCGGCTACTTGGACCTCCGTGCATACATTTGCCAAGCATTATAATTTGCCTCTATATTCCAGATCCCGAGCAGGGTTTGCCACTGCTGTACTGCAAGGGATCCTAAACACACCATAATCTACTTTTATCCTCCTCCCTAGTTGGCTATGGTATTCTACCCACTTGTTATGACTGCAGATGCATCCATGAAGGACATAGTACAGTTTTGTACCTACCATAAATGTAGATGTCTGAACTGGATAGCATCTGCAGTCAGGATTACCCTCCCTCCATCCCCTCTGTGGTACTCCTAGGGTGTTTACCCTTCTAATAGCTAGCTGTTGGGGGGGAGTCTTTTATGGTGCATTTGTTTGTGTATATGTACATACATGCTTATTGTTGTGTTTACCTCTATCTATTTGGAAACATTGGCATCTATCCAAATTTTAGCCTGCAAGAGGGCTACTGGCATCTGGGGCAAGAAACACTGAGGAAAATGGCGTCGGCTGATGCCTTTATACCCGAAGACCAACAGAGATGACGTCGGGTGGAGTGCGACATCAGCCGAAGCCGGACCCGGACTTTGGAATCCGGCCGACTGAAGGGCTGCCTGACGACAGGACAACCCACTTGTTATGACTGCAGATGCTATCCAGTTCGGACATCTACATTTATGGTAGGTACAAAACTGTACTTTTCTTTGCTCACCAGTGGGAGTGGGGAGCCTTGAGCAGCCTATCTGTCCCTGAAGGAGTGAGCTCAGCACAAGAATCTTGTAGTAATTGGTCGTTTTGGGCCATTTCTAGCTCTTTGAAGTTCCCTGCTTAAAAATCCGCGTTGGCGTGCTTTTGCGTGAAGTTGCCCATAGCGCAGCATCGGGCAGCGCCGGTTAATCTAGTTTAAACTATTTCTGGCTCCACAAAGTCTGCTCTTCAGTTTTTCCCTTAGAACTGCTCTACTTTCAATCTAAACAGTCTATTCTCAAGCCCAGCACTTGCTCCTAAAACATTTATACACAGGTAAAGCACTCTTAAACAAAAAGAAAGCACTACATCCACCTACAATCCCCTTGAATACCCATTACCCTATAGGTCCTTTCTAACTCAGTTACACAGCAATCCCTTACACTATTCTAGCATGTCGAAGGGTCAATTACTGGCGTCCTCTCCAGTTCATCTGGTGAATCTGGGAATCTTGAGGCAATGTTACAACTGTCTCTTGTACACAGACAACCCTTTCCTCCTCCCAACAAATATATGTGAGAGATGCGACTATATAGCCAAACTGGAGGCTGAGCTCTCTCGACTCAGTACTGGCAAAACCAGTCAGGAGGAGAAGGTAACCACACTCACCACAAACCCAGTCTCACATAGACCTATCACAACTGCAAACCAAACACATAAACACACAAAAACATACTCGAAGGCTCTAATTAAAAATCTACCAAAGCAACAGAGGCCTCCAAAGCAGACATCCAAGCAACCACTACCTCAAAACACAGCACATGCAAACACATAGTTCACAAAGTCAGTGTGCCAAACAGTCACAGCCCTTAAGGCCAAACAACATGCCTGATACACTTGTAATAGGTGACTCCATAGTCAGACGCACTGACGTCCCGCTCACCAGACTGAACAAGGAAAAGGTTACAGTAAGCTGCCTGTCGGGCGCTAGAATCCGCCACATAACACAAGCACTCAGGTCACTCCAAAACAAGTACAAATATGACTCTGTCATTGTCCATGCCGGTGTGAATGACCCGAGACGTACCTCCCTGAACTACATGAAAAGAGACATAGAGGAGCTCTCTGATTATGTAGCCCAGGCCGGTATGACCCTGACCCTGAGCAGCATCTTACCCTCACCAAGAATGATGCCACAGTACAAAGACAAAATGATCAGCTTTAACAATTGTCTCAATTACTGGTGTCATTCTAAGGGGATCCAATGTCTGTCTGCTTGGGATGACATGCTTGACAAGCCACGCTGCTTCATGAGGACAGCTTGCACCTGTCACCCCTGGGCTTCCAGATATTGGTCAAGGTTCTTGCCACCCCCATAGTGCCTTTTTTAGGCAAGGCTCAAAAGACAAACCCACCTCCCTAGAAAACACAAGTAGAAAAAAAACTAAGGGTAATGCTGCTCAACGCCAGAAGTCTAAACCTCAAGATGCACGCCTCAAGCCCTCCTCAGTATGGAGAACATCGATGTCTGTGCAGTGACTAAAACCTGGTTCAAGGCTCCTGAGAGCACCCCAGCACTACCAGGTTATACCTCATATCATGCTTTTCGGCCTCAAAACTTGGACCGAACCACAAAAGGAGGGGGAGTATCCATATTCATCAAAGATACCCACACCTCCAGGTTAGTGGCAATGCACGAAGCATCGGAGACCATTCAGGTGCAACTAACCATAGGCAAAACTGCCCTACAGTTTGTAGCATGCTACAGACCACCCTCTCAAACTCAGGAACCCCACTCAGCCTTCCTGAAGACACTGGAGAGTATGAATGTCTCTCCAAATACCATCATATTGGGGGACTTTACCCAAACATAGACTGGGAGCATTACTCAAGCCCCAACACCCTAGCCCAAAGGGTCTTAGAATTCATGAACTCAAATGCGATGGAACAACTAGTCACCACTCCCACAAGAGGAGATAATATACTAGACCTGATCATCACAAACATGGGGACATAATGCTCCACACCAGAAGTATACCCCTCATTGGTGAGATCAGACCATAAATTAATCTCACTGGAAATCCACATCCCGCCCCCACCCCCAGCACAAAAGACCACAGTGAAAAATTTCTCAAAAGCTAACTTCACACTTCTTAAGACTGAAGTGGTATCCTTCAAGGCCCCTGGGCCAGTGAAAACCACAGCCCACACCGCTGAATCCTTTATAAAAGCTTTCTACGGGCACCTTCAAGAATGCATGAATCATGCAATCCCAAATAAAACCAAGACCCATTCCCCCAAAGGCAGGCGTCCTGTCTGGTGGACCCCAGCCATAAACAAGCTTTACAACAGGAGGAGGAAGCTACTACATGACGGAGCAAAATCCCCAAAAGGGAAGGCATCACTGATCAGTACTAGCAAAAAACTACGATCGCTCATAAAATCATCCAAGACCAACTTCGAGAGAAAAATTGCAAAAGACACTAAAGACAATCACAAGGCCTTCTTTAGTTATATTAGAAACCTGGGTGGAAACTCCCAGATATGCTCATAGTCAGTCCAAAATGACAAAAAATAGACTGAACCCACAGACATTGCCAACATACTGGCAGACAGGTTCAGTGCAAATTTCTGTCCCCCCTTCCCCTCAAAAGGAGAAATATCTATCCCAGCAGAGTGTAGCCTCCCTGACATCTCAGATGCCCAGGTGAGATCCGCCCTCTCCAAAGCTAAAAACACAGCATCAATGGGAGCAGACTGTATCCCGGGTTGCGTGCTACATGAACTCCAAGAGGAGCTAAACCCGCACATAAGGCTGCTGCTTAATCTTAGCCTTACTACAGGATACGTACCCCAAAGAATGGCGTACAGCAACACTGGTCCCACTCCACAAAGGAGGTGCATCTACGGACCCTGGAAATTACTGCCCCATAAGCTTGACGAGCCTGGTCTGCAAAGCTATGGAGAGGATCATTATGGAACTCATAAACAAAGACATTGGGGACCTACAGACACTGGATCCTACCCAATTCGGCTTTGTCAAGGGCAGATCCTGCCTTTTGAACCTGGTCGACTTTTTTGAAACAGTCACTAAGGCCATTGATGAAGGTAAGGCAGTTCACACAGCCTACCTTGATCTTGCAAAAGCCTTCGACACAATACCCCACTCGGGCATCATAGACAAGCTCACCAGCTTAAACGTAAACCCATATGTCATAAGATGGGTTGCAAACTGGCTCAAGGGCAGAACTCACAAGGTCAGAATTGCTGGAGCCATGTCAGACTCTAAGCCAGTCACAAGCGGTGTCCCACAGGGCTCGGTCCTGGGACCCCTCTTGTTCTGTATTTATTTTTCCGAGGTGCAAGCAAACATAGGAGGATTGCGGCTAACAAAGTTCACAGATGACTGCAAACTGGGTGCCATAATTGATACTCCAGTGGACAACAGCATCCTTCAGAAAGGCCTCATAGAAACGGATAACTGGTGCCAGAGCCATGGCCTTAAACTGAATGCCAAAAAATGTATAGTCATACCCTTTGGGAAAAACAAAGTACCCACAAATTACCACATAGGTGGTAATCCATTAAGTACGGAAGAAGTAATCAAGGAACTAGGGACCCAAGTTGACAGTAACCTCTCATTTGACACTCACGTTGCCAAGGTGGTTAGGAAGACCTTCTATATTACCCACCTTATCATGAAAGGATTCACATCTAGATTGAGAGGTCATTGTGCCCCTGTACTCTTCCCTTATCAGGCCCATAATTGAGTACAATGCCCCATTTGGGATGTACCGTACCAGACACCTGCAGCAGTTAGAAAGATCCCAAAAGTACCTCACCAAGAGGATCAAGGCTCTCAAACATGTGTCATATGCTGCCCGGCTGAAGAAACTCCAGCTCTATTCAGTCGCATACCGCCTACTCAGAGGTGATCTATGTCTGACGTACAAGGCCATGTCCAATCGTGAATTAATGGACATGCTCCACCTCAGAAAATCCAAATCCACCAGAGCCACGAGAGCGAGAGATTTGAACCTCAACACAGAAATAAATAGGACGTGCTGGAGGGACAGATTCATAACCCAGAGGCTCCCTACGCTCTGGAACAGAATCCCAGTCCATGTTAGGCAGAGTCCCTCACTGACTCTCTTCAAGAGAAATCTTGACGAGTGGATGGGAGATCGTAGGTTTACCCCGGGGGTCACTTCTGTGTCACTACTAGACAGAGGCACAGTAAACTAAAACCCTAAATGGGCATAGTATTCTCATTTAAAGGGGTGGCGAAAGCCACACACACTTGGGCTAGGCTTATAAATGCCCTAGGGCAGATAGCCTAGTATGAACCTATGAACCTAAGATGCTGACTCTTCACCAGTTGCTTCCTATGCTAGGCAAAGATGCCTGGTTGGCAACACTAGATTTAAAATAAGCATACCTGCACATCCAATCAGGGAATCTTGCAGAAGATACCTACGCTTCAAATCAGGCTACATGCACTATCAGTTCTCTGCACTGCCCTTTGGCTTATCTACTGTGCCCAGCGTATTCACAAAGTGCTTAGCTCCAGTTATTGCATTTTGCAGGCAAAGAAATATTCAAATATACCCATACCTGGACGATTGTCTAATTCAGTCAGAAAGCCAGGACATACTTTTGAATTATCTGGCCTTTGTACAAAGGGTTCTAACTTGTCTGGGGTACACCATAAACAAAAAGAAATCATACCTGGTACCCTGTCAACAAATTGTATTCCTGCGAGCAAGCTTGAATACAACTTCCCAGATGGATTTCCTCACGTCAGGGAAACAAATTAATTTGACAACCTACTTCAGACAGGTGGCTACAAAAACCCTGCTATATCTGCAAGACAAATACTGCAAGCCCTGGGGTTCATGGCCTCATGCGTTCGTCTAATTCCATATGCAAGACTGCATATGAGGAAATTACAGTGGTATCTAAAAGCCTATGGTGTCAACATTCTCAGGATCTAGAAACAATGATTCCTATCATACCTTGCCTACGCCTAGAGTTCCTTTGGTGGGCAGAGGCCTGCCACCAAAACAAGGGACTACCTTTCACACCACCCTCTGCCATCCAAACCCTAACAACAGACGTATCAGACTATGCATGGGGGACTCGCATGGCAGGGAAGTGCATTCAGGGCAAATGGAACCCAAGTCAAATGCACCTGCATATCAATCAGAAAGAGATGCTAGCTGTACAGAATGCTCTGACAGCTTTCATGGACTACCTTCATCTAGGACAATTAATGATAAAGACAGACAACACCACAGTTATGTGGTACATAAACAAGCAGGGGGGTGCACATTCCTACCCCCCTTTGCAGACTAGCCA
>NC_056745.1:482042051-482077051 GCF_019279795.1 Protopterus annectens
TTTCAGATAGGTCAAGGGTTCTATTCCAGACTTTACCTGGTACCCAGAAAAGAGGGCACTTGGCACGTAGTCCATCATCTTTCCATTCTAAACACCTTCCTGGTGGTACCAAAATTCAAAATGCTCACCCTGCAGCAGGTTCTTCCTATGCTGGCCAAAGATGCCTGGGTAGCCACCCTAGACTTAAAAGAAGCCTATCTGCGCATCCCTATAAGGTACTTATGCAGGAAATATCTACGCTTCAGGGCAGGATCTATGCATTATCAGTTCTCTGCACTTCCCTTTGGCTTATCCACTGCTCCCAGAGTATTCACAAAATGCCTGGCTAAAGCCATTGCTTACTGCAGACAGAGAAAAATTCAAATTTTCCCGTACTTGGACAACTTCCTGATTCAGGCAGAGAGTCAGGAAATGCTGTTGCAGCACCTGACATTTGCAAAAAACCTTCTATCCTCCCTGGGGTACACCATCAACTAAAATAAATCAAAACTAGTCCTCAGTCAAAAGATTGTATTCCTGGGAGCAAGCTTGGACACAGCATCCAGGATGGCATTCCTTACTCAAGAAAAGCAAGCCTATCTGACGGACTCCTTCACACAAATGGCCACCAGAACCCAGCTAGGGGCAAGGAAAATCCTGCAGGCCCTAGGGTTCATGGCCTCATGCAAAAATACTAATTCCATATGCCATACTGCATATGAGGAAACTTCAGTGGTACTAAAAAGTCTTTGGTGCCAACAGTCTCAGGACCTAGAAACCATCATTACCATCATACCTTGTCTAAGGACAGTTTCTTTGTTGGGCAGCAGCATACAACAACAACAAGGGACTGCCCTTTACTCAACCCCCACGCCACCCAGACCCTAACCACAGACGTGTCAGACTATACCTGGGGGGGCACACCTGGACGGCAAGTGCATTCAGGGCCACTGGCGCCCAAGTCAAATTCATCTGCACAGCAACCAAAACAAGATGCTAGCTGTGCAGCACTCTCTAACAGCTTTCAGATCCCTACTCTCTCCAGGACCCCTGTTAATAAAAACAGACAACACCACAGTTATGTGGTACATCAACAAGCAGGGGGAACCCACTCTTACACACTCTGCTGGCTAGTCATGGCCCTGTGGGTCACGACCTTGGACATGCATGTCCATCTGCAAGCTCAATTCCTGCCAGGCAAACAAAACTCACTGGCAGACGACTTAAGCAGAAATCTCCTAGTCTCAAACGAGTGGCAATTAGAGCCCAGCACCATGTTCTTCGTGTTTCACTGTTGTAGTCATCACACTTGGGTTATCTGCCTGCAGGTAGCCCTCAATCGGCCCGAATACCAGAGACTTAGTATTTCTGTGTCAGTTGCTGTCGCTCCAGGACTGACGTCAGGAGTATAAAAACAGGCAGCCGATGCCATTACATCAGTCTTTCTTGCCAAGGAGCCCAAAGCAGAAGCAGTTCGCAAGTGCCGGTCCACCGCTACCTGAATTTTCGTTTACGAATTAAATAACCCTGAAGTCTTCTAAAGCTAAGTATCCCGTTGGGGATCCTTTTTTCTTGCTCTAACCGATGTCATAAAAAGTTAACAATTGTCTTGCCTGTGGAAAGCAAATACCACACAGAGATTTTCATTCTTACTGCATCACCTGTTTAGGCCCAGACCACGACGTACCTCGCTGTCAGTTTTCTGCCTTGTTCAACGCCCGAACCATTCGTCATCGAGCTCTCTTTGTCACTAAATTCTTCTGCTCTCGATCTCCATATTCAGAAATGGCTTCGGTAAGTCATCTGACTACCGATATTCCGAAAAAAAACATAAGGATAAAGAGACCGACCGCATAGGTCCAAAGCTGCCGACGACACTTCCGTTAAGCTAGTCGTCAGTTTAACGGTACTCAGTGAGGCGCTTTTGCAGCCCCTGATGCCCGCTTCTATGGATTCGCAGGACTCTACTGAGACCCATTCGGAGTCCGGTATACCGCGAGACTCTTCTTCGACAATGGAACCTGTGGATGTCTCTACCTTGAATGGGTCTGGAGCCGCTGTGCAGGCACCGGCCTCTGAGGCAGCTCTTCACACTACTGAGGTTCGACTCAAAGCAATGACATTTTTATCTAATACTACCGAGTTTCTTAGGCCAAGAGTACAACCTACGCCTAGAAAACTGACGACTAAAGCGCATGCACCTCCAACCATGCCTCAACGACAAATGCTTAGAATGGCAGAAGACCTTATTACGCTGATTAGGGGAAGTCAGCCTTCCCCTGCTAAGAGGAAAAGAGACCAATCCGCTGAAGCTTCAACAGAGCAGGAGTCCGATGACTCTGAGGTATCTGATTATGAAGACATGCCCTTATCTGCTTGTGAAGATTCAGATGCAGAGGAATCCATTCCCTCTGCCTCCACTCCTGAGGATTTTTCTTGTGTTGAAACCTTACATGCCCTAAGAGAGCATTTCCACTGGGAATGCCAGGACTATCCTCAGTCCAAAAAGAGACTCTAGGAATTCCTAGATTTGCCACAGCACAGACCTTTAGTAATACCCCCTGTCCTGGAGGTTGTTGATTATGTTTTTATGGACTCCAGTATTACTCCTGATACTTTACCTCCTGCCCCTAGGAAACCAGTCAAGTACTACAGAGTACCTGGCAATTTTTTTTCAAGAATCCTACTGCTGACCCAGAGATAATTTCCCAGTGGCCTAAAGGTATCAAGGCAACTACAACCAAGAATCCCACCACTTCGGAAAGGGATTCCAGAGTTTTGGACAGATGGGGTAAGAAGCTACTCTTGCTATTAGGGCATTAAATTGTCAGCTTCACATGCTGCAGTACCAGCAACATATTATGGAACTTATTAAACAAAAGATGGCAAACTTTACAGACTGCAGAAAATAAGGAATTGCAGCAGCTTTATGCACTCTGCAAGCCAAGTCAGCAAGCATACTTTGCAGTGTGGCTTTGACACCCTAGAGGCATCTTGCCGGGCAGCAGTCACTGGTTCTGTACTGAGAGGACATGCTTTTCTGAAGGAGCAGACCTTGCCAGACCATGTCAAATCTAAGTTATTAGATGCTCCTTTGAACAAGGACAGCTTGTTTGGCACCAAAGCAAAAGAGGTTCTTAAAAAGATTGAAGAAAAAGCTAAGTCTATGCAGACTGTTAAAGAATTCTTACAAGTGCATCCCCTAGATTCATTAGGCATTGCCCTTCCAAACACTGGTCTTTTCCAGCCCCCTCCCAGCCATCTCAAACCAGGCCCAGGGGAAACAGACCACCCAGATTACAGTCTCAGGGTATGCAGAGATCTAAGCAATGGAGTTCCCCCACCCCCAAAGCAGGGAGTGGTAAGCCACCTCCTTAAGGAAAAAAAAAATCACAATGACTTCTCCACTCCACTCCCCACCTCTGTCTAATTGTTTGTGCCCCTAGGAGGAAAATTTGCCCTTCATGCAAAAAACTGTATGTCCATCACACAAGACCGATGGGTCCTCAACACTGTATCCCAGGGGTACAAGTTTTACTTCCACTCACTGCCAACCCCAAGAGGGTTCCCAGACCTTCCTCCAAACCACTGGACAGAGACTCAAAACCAAGTTTTATCCCTGCTCTCCATCAGAGCTATTCAGCCGGTTCCAGTGGAACAGAGAGGTCAAGGTCAAGTATTCTATTCCAGACTCTTCCTGGTACCCAGACAAGAGGGCTCTTGGCACCCAATCCTGGATCTTTCAATTCTCAACACCTTCCTGGTGGTACCAAAATTCAAAATGCTTACCTTGCAACAGCTTCTGCCTATGCTAACCAAGGATGCCTGGTTAGTCACCCTAGACTTAAAAGAAGCCTATCTGCACATCCCTATAAGGGAGTCATGCAGGAAGTATCTACGTTTCAGGGTCAGATCTTTTCAGTATCAGTTCTTTGCACTTCACTTTGACTTATCTACTATGCCCAGAGTATTCACAAAATGCCTGGCTCCAACCATTGCATACTGCAGACAGAGAAATATCCAAATTTACCCGTACTTGGACCACTGCCTGATTTCAGGTGGACAGTCAGGAATTGCTGTTGCAGCACCTGACGTTTGTGAAAAACCTCCTCACTTCCCTGGGATACACCATCAACGAAAATAAATCGAAACTGGTACCCAGTCAAACGATTGTATTCCGGGGAGCAAGCTTGGACACAACATCCCAGATGGCATTCCTCACTTCAGAAAAACAAGTCTATCTGACAGCCTACTTCATACAAATGGCCACAAGAACCCAGCTATCCGCAAGAAAAATATGCAGGCCCTAGGGTTCATGGCCTCATGCATACTGTTAATTCCATATGCAAGACTGCATATGAGGAAACTTCAGTGGTACTTAAAACGTCTTTGGTGCCAACATTCTCAGGACCTGGAAACAGTCATTCCTGTCATACCCTAAGGACAGAGTTTCTTTGGTGGGCAGAAGCATGCAACCTCAACAAGGGACTGCCCTTTACTCAACCCCAAGCCACCCAGACCCTAACTACAGGTGCATCAAACTATGCCTGGGGAGCATATATGGATGGCAGATGCATTCAGGGCCACTGGAGCCCAAGTCAAATTCACCTGCACATCAACCAAAAAGAGATGCTAGTTGTGCAGAATGCCCTGACAGCTTTTAGATCCCTACTCCATCCAGGGCAACTTCTAATAAAAAACAGACAACACCACAGTTATGTGGTACATCAACAAGCAGGTGGGAACACATTTCTAACCACTCTGCAGGCTAGCCATGGCTCTGTGGAACACGGCCTTGGACATGCATCTGCAAGCTCAATTCCTGCCAGGCAATCAAAATTTACCGGCAGACGACTTAAGCAGAAAACTCGTAGATCCACAAGAGTGGCAGTTAGAGCCCAGCTCCTTCAGCCTTCTGATTCAGAAATGGGGGACCCCAGAGGTGGACCTTTTTGCCTCCCCCTATAACCACCAGCTCAGCAGATTCTGCACCAGGAACCCTCACAGCAGGGCCTGGAAAGTGAATGCCCTATCCTTTCAGTGGGTAAATCTCTCAGTTTATGTATTCCCACCCCTGCCCCTTCTCTTAAGAGTATTACTCAAAGTAAGACAGGATAGATTTGATTCTGATTGCCCTGGACTTGCCACGCCAGTACTGGTACCCACTCCTGCGCAGCTTGACATTGGTGCCACCATGGCACCTACATCAGAACCCTACCCTGCTCTCTCAGCAGGTGGGGCAAATTTTTTATCCACAACTGCAAACCCTAAAGCTTGCAGCCTGGCTTATCCCTTGAATCCTATCCCAGCAGCTCTAAGCAAACAGGTTCTGGACATCATTCTTGAAGCCAGAAGACCCAGTACAAGGAAATCCTATGCGGATAAGTGGAAAAGATACTGCTCATGGAGCCTAGCTAAAGGAGAGGACACAACTCTGCCCTCCCTGCCTTTCGTTTTGGAGTACTTAGCAGATCTACTCCACAAAAGCCTGTCCTCCTCTTCCATTAAGATTCATGCCTCAGCCACTTCGGCTCATTACAACACTGAGCCTCTCTTCTTGCACCCTCTTATCAAACAGTTCCTGAGGGGGCAAACAACTTAAGGCCACCAAGAAGAGCGCCCACCCCTGCTTGGAACCTTAACTTTGTACTGAAAAAGCTCACACTTCCACACTTTCAGCCTGCAGCATCAGTAGACTTAAAATTCTTCTCTTGGAAAACAGCATTACTTCTAGCCATCACTTCAGCTAGAAGAGTGTCTGAACTACAAGCACATATGGCTGTGGAACCCTTCATTATTTTCCTTGCTGACAGGGTCTCTTAGGACAAAGCCTTCCTTTATGCCTAAAGTGGTGTTCAGTGTGGCTCTCAATCAATCCATACATTTGCCAACCTTTTTCCCTAATCCTCAAAATAAAGGGGAAAGGCTCTTGCACTCCTTGGACATGCACAAACAGCTCAGAGTTTACCTGGATAGGACTAAGGCCTTCAGAAAATCAAACCAGCTATTACTTAGTTTTGCAAATGGGACAGAGAGGGCAAGGTCATTTCTAAGCAAACTATATCTAAGTGGATAGCGCATTGCATCCATTTCTGCTACAAGTGCCATGCGAAACCAACCCAGCAGGGGGGTCAGAACACACACCACTAGGGCAACATTTACCTCTACTGTATTCCTCAGGGAGTCCCTACCAAGGACATCCTGGAAGCTGCTAACTGGAGTTCAGCACACACTTTCACCAATCACTACCACTTGCCTATCTTCTCCAAATCCAGGGCAGGCTTTGCAACAGCAGTCCTGCAGGGCATTCTTGCCAGCCCTAACTCTTCCAGACTGCTTCCACCCTTCTTCAGCTTTGAGAATCCACCCAAGTGTGATGACTGCAACAGTGAAACACGAAGAACATAGTACAGTTGTGTACACTTACCGTAAATGTAGATGTTCGAGTGTATTCACAGTTGCAGTCCTGGTTTCCCTCTCGCCAACCCCCTGGTTTCTCTCTCTCTCTCTCCCTCTCCTTAATCTCTCTAGGCCTTTTACACCCCCCCCCCAATTTTCAGGTGTATGGGTATTGATATTGGTATTTACTTTTTACTGGTGGTGTTTACCTCCACCATAACGTAGCTCCCTTTTGGGGGGTCCTGACATTTGGGGCAAGAAAAACTGATGCAATGGCGTTGGCTGCCTGTTTTTCTACCCTTGACGTCAATTCTGGAGTGACCGCAACCGACTCAGAAATACTAAGTCTCTGGTATTCAGACTGACTGAGGGCTACCTGCAGACAGATAACCCAAGTGTGATGACTGCAACAGTGAACCTCAGTAAATCTAAATCCCTTAGAG
Source organism: Protopterus annectens (assembly GCF_019279795.1). Taxonomy (NCBI): domain Eukaryota; kingdom Metazoa; phylum Chordata; order Ceratodontiformes; family Protopteridae; genus Protopterus; species Protopterus annectens. Next base: position 482,048,873 of record NC_056745.1, read on the forward strand.
CCACACACTCGAGGGACTTGAACCTCAGCACAGAAATAAATAGAACTTGCTGGAGGGACAGGTTCATAACCCAGAGGCTCCCTTCGCTCTGGAATAGAATTCCAGTTCATGTGAGGCAGAGCATCTCACTGAATCTCTTCAAGAAGAATCTCGATAAGTGGATGGGGGATCGTAAGTTTGTCCCAGGGATTACTCCCGTGTCACTATTAGACAGAGGCACAGTTAAAAAGGGCACAGTATACTCAAATCAAGGGGTGGTGTAAGCCATACAGAATCGGGCTAGGCTTATAATTGCCCCAAGGCAGATAGCCTAGTATGAACCTATGAACCTAAACTCGAACATCTACATTTATAAGTGTACACAACTGTACTTTCAGCCTTCTGATTCAGAAATGGGGTACCCCAGAGGTGGATCTCTTTGCCTCCCCCTGCAATCATCAGCTCAGCAAATTCTGCACCAGGACATCTCACAGCAGGGCCTGGAAAGTGGATGCCTTATCCTTCCAGTGGGTAAACCTCTCAGTTTATGCATTTCCCCCTCTGCCCCTTCTCTCAAGAATATTGCTCAATATAAGCCAGGACAGACCAAGGACAATTCTGATTGCCCCGGACTGGCCACCCAGCACCGGTACCCACTCCTGCACAGCCTGTCACCGGTTCCACCCTGGCATCTACCCCAGAGCCCAACGCTGCACACTCAGCAGGGGGGTGACAGATAACCCAAGTGTGATGACTGCAACAGTGAATACACTTGAAGATCTACATTTATGGTAAGTGTACACAGCTGTACTTTCTCACAACAGGGCCTATTTCTTTAAATAAAGTCCGGGCATATTGATTTGTGATTGGCTCTGGTGTGGGGATGTACATTATCAGCTGCTTCATTCAGCTTTTTAAACTAGGTTTGTTTTAGGTCTACTTACGATTCTAAAGAGGTCTGATTGTATGACAAAAGCACTTAACCATGGTGCTAAAGTTAAAGTTAAGTTTCTTGTTATTTTGGCTTCCTGGATGCTTCTTTTGATTATATGCTTCTCCTTAAGAGTGAATCTGCAAGCCATGCTAAGAAGTATAGACCAATAGCTTGCCTTCTGACAGTATGCAAATTGTATACTGGAATTAATGTAGACAAAGTTTATAATCATTTAGAAAAAATCCAGTTATGGCAGTGGAACAAGCAAGTAAATTGAGACATATTGAAGTATTATTTGACAATAAATAAAGCCGTAATAGTGAACTGTAAAAAGGGAACAAATCTAAGTATGGCATGGACTACAAAAAAGCATTTGATAGCATCCCCCATTCAAAGAAATTTATTGTCATGTAGGACCACACAAGTGCAGCCTAAATGAAATTACAAATGTCAGCTCACGAGAGAAATGCAGAGCAAATAATGTAGATACAGCGGTATCAAAGAATAACATAAAGAAAATAAAACATATGACATGCAAGAGGTAGTTCACATTACATAAACACATTCAATACCCATTATCCAGTGATAAATAAATACCTACCACCAAACCTCCACACTGTTAAGATAGAGAATAAATAGAGACTAGTGAATAGCAGCTGTTTAGTTACCATATTGCACTTGTCAACCTTAGTCATGGATAAAGGAGTGCTTACAGTGGTATAAAATAGATGATGTTATGTAGTCCAATCTCGCCTACATTCTTACCGGTGGGTTCGGAGCCGAATGTCGGCTCCGACTCGGCCAACTTTTTTAGCTCAAAGTCTTTCTATTGGCTGGGCTAAGATGGTATCCCATGCTGCACTGCTCTCTATTCCCAGATCTCATTTGCTGCTCGTGTAGCTCGGACGTGGTCTCGCTCTTGGCTGTGGCTAAGTACCCTTTTTCTTCCTTATCAGAGAAATTTGTTGCAAACAAAAAGCTATTTTAATAGCTATTGTGTGTTCTTGTCTTGTAAAAAAATTTTTTGAATTGTTTTTTCTGTGGTATCCCACTGGCTGTTTCCAATGGGCTAGGCCCATTTTCAGTTAGAGGACCTAGTCTGTCCCCTTGCTTTCCTTGTGTCATTAAAGTTTACCGGGACTAAAAACCGTTTAAATTAGAGGTATTAGTCCTTTCTCCCTTGTGTTTGTGTCCAAGGATCGTTTAACTTGGAGATCTTGTGATATTTGTTTGTTGTAGGTTTTTCCTGCCTTGTGACTGTTTGACCGTTGGTCCTTTTATTCAGTGTTTGATTGTCTTGGTGCTTTATTATTGTTGGTTAACTATGTCCAAAGATACTAAGGAGCACAAGCCCTCGGGCTTCAAGAAGTGCTCTAGGTGCAGTTATAAAATGTCCATTACCGATGGACAACTCTGTCTGTGTAAATTGTCTGGGAGCGATTCATCTCCAGGAGTCGTGCAGCTTCTGTCATGCCTTTAGTCCGAGTTCTTCAGGAAAGGAAGAATAAATTGATTTTGAAGGGACTTCTGAAACCCTCCTTCGATGAGGGTCTGGAGAGTGCTTCCAGCTCTAAGGCTTAATCCTCTAAATCAAAAAAGAGATCTCTGGCTCCATCAGTCTCCTTGGAGGCACCGGAGAAAATGGCAAAGTCTGCTTCAACATACTCTGCTCCATTCTCCTCGGGGCCGCAGGAAGTGTCAGTTGTTATGGAACCGGCTCCAATTTTCTTGGAACCTGTTCAGAGCCGATCACCTAGCATTAGGCCAGTATCCCCTCCTCGCAGGTCCCCTTCAGAGAGGAGGTCTCGATCCCCTTCTCTGTCCTCTAAATCCTCCAGGACCTTATCAGATTTGGACATCAATAGAGTGGTGCAGAGACTCCTTCAGTCACCGGTTCTGGCAGAATTATTCTCGGCTCTGACCCAGTCTGCTCCGGAGCCGGTCCCTCAACCTGCTTCGATACTTCCTCCTCTGAGCACACTTCAGCTTTCGGAGCCGGAGTGCTCGGCTCCGTGTGATGTCCCTAGGTCGGTTCCGACAGCCCCTCCTGGCTTATCTGTTTCATCAGCTCCAACCCCATCGGTGCCGTCCATGGGGTTCAGGACTCGGGATTCTTCGGTTGGACCCGAGGGAGAGGCTTCTGCACACCTCTCGACTCCTAGTCTCCCTCTTGGTGCTTTGGCGCGGGGAAGTTTGACTCCTGTCGTGGCTTCGGAGGCTGGTCGTTCTTTGGACTCTGGGGGGGGGGGGCCTTCGAAGCCATGCGGAGCTTGCTGGCCAGGTCGTCAGCGGCATCATGCGGGTCAGTCATTCTGTCCCCTACTACACTGGTGCAGGTCTCTGATCACCATCGATCTCTAGACAGCGGAGCCCCAAGGCCTCAGGGTACCCCCATGAGTGGTCCCCACATTTCTGAGGGCCCCTCAAAGTTTTTGCCTGAGGAGCCACCCAGAAAGAAGACATGCAAGAGGAAGCACATGGATTCCCAGGATGAGTCTCTCACATCAGACACCAACCTCGAGGAATCGGAGGGGTCCCCCAAGTCATCCTCTGAGGATGTTTCTTTCTCTGACATCCTAGAGATTTTGAAACAAAGAGGTGACTGGCCATCCAAAGCCCCCTCTGAGGGGGAGTCTGTCTTCCTGAAGGCCTTTGATGCTCAGCCCTCCGCCTCCTGGGTATCACCACCCTTCGAGCTTCTGGTTTTGGTTTGTCGAAGGGTGTGGGAAACCCCTGACTCTGTGGAACCAGTCCCCAGGAGACCCAATAAATTTTTGTCTGCTCCTCCTGATAAGGAATTTCTGTCCAATGGAGTCCCTATGGATCCCATGGTGGTGGCAGCTGCCACTCAGAAGGAATTAGCCGAGACTTCTTCCACCGTCCATCCCCCTAACAAGGAGTCTAGGACCATGGACCTGTACAGGAAGAGTACCTTTTCTTCAGCGACCTTTACCTTACAGTCATTGAATTATTTATCACACTTTACACGGCTGCAGAGAGATCTCCTCAAGGAGTTTGGAGATACTCTCATGGGTAACGTTTCTGAGGCGGTGGCCCAGACGGTCAACGCTCAGATGTCTACCCTCAGTTCCATTGCAAACTCCTCCATGAGGCTAATCTCGTATGCAGCCGAAGGAACGAGTAGGGCAGCAAGCTCAGGAGTTGCTCTTAGGAGGCAGGCCTGGATGCACCTTTGTCATTTCGCTGAGGCCTTCAAGTCTTCATTCACCAATGCCCCTTTTGATGGTTCCTCCTTGTTCAGAACCAAGGTGAAAGGCATTCTCACCAGGTGCGAGCAGGAGGGAAAAACTCTGTCTGCCGTAGGAGTCCGTTTTTCCCTTCCCTCTAGGCCTTATCCCAAGGCCCAGAGGGGTGGCAAAATGTGGTTCAAGAAATCACAGAGGTTTTTTCCCGGGGCACAACGTGAGTCCCCCTCCAGAGGCAGGGGAGGAGGTGGTTATTCAGGGAGACGCTGCCCTATGGGCAGAGGAGGCCCTTGTAACTCTGGAGACCGCGATTCCTTTCGTGGTTCTCCCTACCGCCGCTCCTGATGGGAGGCCTGACTGCGTTTCCGGAGCCATTCGGGGGTCGAATCTTGGTATACCCGGAGGCCTGGCAAGACATCACCCAGGACCAATGGGTTCTATGAATTATTTCCGGAGGATATGTCATCCCCTTCTCGTCAAATCCCCCTCCAATCAAGAAAATCCTGGATGTTCCACCCAGTCAAAGGGATTACGCAGCTTTAGAAGTTTCAAAGCTGCTAGAAAAAGGAGCCATCCAACATGTCCCCTCATACCAGATCGGATTAGGGACTTACTCCAGATTCTTTTTGGTGCCGAAAAGGACAGGGGACTGAGACCTATATTGGATCTCAGCCGATTGAACACCCAAGTGCAAAAGTCTAAGTTCCGAATGGTCACATTGCAGTCTATTCTCCCATTGTTGGAAAAAAGAAGTGTGGATGTGCTCCATTGACTTCAAGGATTCTTACTACCACATAAAGATGGACAGGGCATCCAGAAGTCAGCTACCCTTCAGGCTGGGAGCCATTCATTTTCAGTTCTGAGCCCTGCCGTTTGGTCTCACCACAGCCCCCAGGGTGTTTACCAAATGCATGGCAGTGGTGACTGCTCACTTGAGACGTCAGGGATTCCAAGTGTTTCCGTATCTGGATGACTGGCTCCTTACTGCCACCACCAGGCATCTACTACTTCAGACCAGGGATGCTACTATCAACCTATGTCAACAGTTGGGCATCACATTGAACTGGGAAAAATCTGCCTTGTTGCCCTCACAGTGTGTTACTTTTATAGGTGCCGAACTAGACACCGTCCTCATGCGGGCGTTTCTACCACAGGAAAGAATCAGGGTCCTACAACAAGTTCATGCCTTGCTCCCTCTGAGAAGAGCGAAGGCAAGATGGGTCCTCCAACTGTTGGGGACGATGGCTGCTACGATTGTTAGTCCCTCTGGCAAGGTTACATATGAGGCTCCTTCAGTGGCTTCTCTTTGCCCAGTGGTCTCTTCAACGTCTTCCACTTTCTCGCCCTATTCTACTCAGACAGGTGTAAACTAGATCTCAGTTGGTGGCTTTGCACTGACAACCTGAATGCAGGAAAGCCCTTTGCTCCTGTGTCCCCGATTGCCACGGTGACCACGGATGCCTCCCAGATGGGGTGGGGGGGACATTATCTAGGCAGGGACAGTCCAAGGCACGTGGCAAGAGCACAAGATGCATCTGCATATCAATGTCCTGGAGATGAGAGCTGTGCTACTAGCATTGCAAGCACTTCAGAGTTTTCTTCCTCTCGGGGCTATTGCAATCCACTCAGACAATATGTCAGTGGTGTGGTATCTGAGCAAGCAGGGAGGAACCAAGTCTTATCCACTTTGCAGAGAGGCCATGCGAGTGTGGCAGTGGGCAGTGTCTTCTCAACGTTTTCTGGTGGTAACGCACATTCCGGGGAAGTCCAATGTGATCGCAGACAGGCTAAGCAGAGCTATTCTGATGCCTTACGAATGGTCCCTGAACTGTCAAGTTGCGGAACAGATCTTCTGCAGGTGGGGTCAGCCTTGCTGCAACCTTTTTGCCAACCCCCTCAATGCCAAATGCAGCAGCTACTTCATGTTGATCCCCCCTCAGGGGGAGTCACCCAGGGACGCTCTAGTCCATGATTGGCCCTCCGGTCTACTATATGCCTTCCCTCCGGTTCCCTTGCTGTCAAAGGTTATTCAGAAAGCGCAATCCTTGGGAAGCAGAATGATTCTGATTGCCCCACACTGGCTTCGTCAAATTTGGTTCCCCTTTCTCCATCCCTATCTCATGGATGCTCCTTGGATTCTGGACCCACAACCAGACTTACTGACACATGTCAGGGCAACTCCATCCCTCTCTTTGGACCCTCCGGTTGACAGCCTGGCTACTCCACTTCCATCATTAGTTAGGCTTCATCATTTTTTGCTAGAGATGGTTCATATTTTATCTTCCTCTCATAAGCCCTCGACCAGGAAGGTTTATTTCAGCAAATGGAAGAGGTTTTCAATCTGAGCTCATACCAAAAAGATTGACCCTTACACAGCTCCAATTTCGTCTGTATTGGAGTTCTTGTCCATGCTCTTTAACCAGGGTCTTTTTAGTAGCCATCACGTCAGCCAGACTCGTTTTGGAGCTTCAAGCTTTATCAATCAAACCCCCCTTATTTGATTTTTCATAAGGACAGGGTTTCTCTCAGACCGAGCCCCTCTTTTCTTTCCAAAGTGGTGTCAGTCAGTAACCTTAACCAATCTATTGAATTGCCAGTGTTCTTCCCCAGTTCTCAAACAAGGCAGAATTCAAATGTCATCAATTGGATGTGCACACACAATTACGTTTTTATTTGCACAGAACGAAAGACCTCAGAAAATTTGATCAGTTTGTTTCATTTTCGGAAAACAGAATTGGGTCTCCTGTTTCCAAAGTCACGTTGTCCAGGTGGATTTCCAGTCTACAGCTTTTCAGGCCAGATTGTCTATGGATGATATTTGTGCTGCGGCTACTTAGGCATCTCCTCACACCTTTGTTACTCATTACAAGTGGATGTGGTATCTAGGGGCAGGTCTTCCTTTGGTTCCACAGTGCTCAGGAGTATTTTCCACTGAGCCTCCCAGGATTTAGGTGCTAGGGACGCTGTTCCACGAGTAAGAATGTAGGCGAGATTGGACTACATAACATCAAGACGTTATGTACTCACCATAACGTTCGATGTATGTAGTCCATCTCGCCTCACATTCTTACTTACCCACCCTCCTTCTCCCGTCCTGGAGGATCTGGAGGTTAGGTCTGGTTTTAGAGCTCCCTTCATTCTTGCTTTGTTCTTCCTTTCCTTACGTGTTGTTATGCATGGAGAATGAGTGCTGGGGCTCGCAGCATACTAGGTCTGGGGATAGAGAGCAGTGCAGCATGGGATACCATCTTAGCCCAGCCAGTAGAAAGACTTCGAGCTAAAAAAAGTTGGCCGAGTTGGAGCCAACATTGGGGTCCGAACCCACGGGTAAGAATGTGAAGCGAGATGGACTACATACATCGAACGTTATGGTGAGTACATAACTTCTTGTTCTTCTTGTTTCACTATTGCAGTCATCACATTTGGGGTTATCTGCTTGCAGTAGCCCTCAGTCTGCCTGTTTAACAAAGTCTTGGGTCCTACGTCGGTTGCTGTCTCTTCTTCCATGACGTCAGGTCGTCAGGGGTGTAAAACATGCAGCCGACATCATTACATTAGTCTTTCTTGCCGTGCGGTGCCCGAAACAGAAGCAGTTTGCAAGTGCTGGTCGTCTGACTCCTGAAATTTTCGTTTTCAAGTTTCAGAACCAAAGTCTTCAACTAAAAGCTAAGTACCCCATTGGGGAAACTTTTTTGCCTCTAAACCGATGTCAGTAAAAATAAATAATTGCATTTCTTGTGGAAAGCAAATACCTCATAAAGATTTTCATTCGTACTGTGTTCCTTGCCTAGGCCCTGACCATGACGTACCTCGCTGTTGGTTTTGTGCCTTATTTAAACCACGAACTATCTGTCGGTTTATTTGCACTTCTAATATTTTGGTGCTCGGTTCAATTATCCTGATATGTCTTCGGTAAGCCATGCGACTATCGACACTCCGAAAAAAACGCAAAGATAGACAGAGACAGGCCACCCAGTTTGCCAGTACTCAGTGAGGCACTTTGGCAGCCCCTGATAACCCACTACTTCAGATTCGCAGGCCTCTACTGAGACCCCTTCGGAGTCCGGTATGCCGCAAGATGCTTCAACTGTGGAACCTGCAGATGTCTCTACCTGGGATGGGTCTGGAGCTGCTGTGCAGGCACCGGCTTCTGAGGGTGTATTCAGGCTTACTGACTTGCATGTTAAACTGACACCATCTTCTTCAAAGCCTAAATCTTGAACCATGCCTAGAAAACTGATGCCCAGACCGCATGGTCAGGCCTCTATGCCTAAAAAGCATATGATAAGAATGGCTGAAGACCTTATTGCCTAAAAAGCAAATGATAAGAATGGCTGAAGACCTTATTACTATCAGGGGAAGCCAACCTTCCTCCTCTAAGAGACCTAGGACTGAGTTTGTTTATGATACTTCTGACCAGTATTCTGAAATTTCTGATGTTAGTGTTACCCTGTTGCAGTCATCACACTTGGGTTATCCTGTCGTTAGGCAGTCCTGCAGTCGGCCGGAATTCCAAAGTCTTGGTCCAGCGTCAGTTGCTGTTGCTTCTTCCCTGACGTCAGTGTGCCAGGGGTATATATATTGCATCCGACGCCATTTTCTTCAGTCTTTCTTGCCGCGCGGTGCCCGAAGCAGAAGCAGTTCGCAAGTGCCAGTCGGCCGACACCTGAGATTTTCGAAGTCGAATTTCAGATCCGAAGTCTTCAATAAAGCTAAGTACCCCGTTGGGGAAACTTTTCTTGCCTCAGACCGATGTCAGAAAAAAGTTAACAATTGTATTTCTTGTGGGAAGCAAATACCTCATAACGATTTTCATTCTTAATGCATACCTTGCCTAGGCCCAGACCACAATGTCACTGGTTGTCGTTTTTGTGCTAGGTTTAATAAGCGTACTATAAAAAGACGCTTTGATTTCGCACGGCACTACTTTGGTAGAAAATTTAACTACACAATGCCGTCGGAGCAACCTACTACCGGCGTGCACAAAAAACGCAAGGATAAGGACAGGCAGCCTAGAACCCAAGCCAGACTCCGAGGCCTCGGCTGGACCGGTTTCCGGTTCATCGGTCTTCAATGAGGCTCCGACGCAGCCCCTGACTACCACAGATTTGGAACCAGAGACCGCTTCGGAGCCTTTGGCGGAGAGTGCTAGGCCGACGCAGCCATTTTGTTTAGCCCCTACCGACGACACTGCAGAAAGAGATGTCGGTGCTGCAGAAACACCTTCGGTTTCTGAAAGCATTTTCAGACCGACAACGTTCACCATAAAAACGTGTCCTAAGCTTAAGACTCCTATTAAACCTAAAAAGACTGCACTTCAGTCTCCAGTTCAAGGCCCCATGCCTAAGAAACAGATGCTCAAAATGGCTGAAGGTTTGATCTCTTTAATCAGGGGTTCCCAACCCCCACCCGACAAAAGGCCTAAACAAGAGGAAGATTATGCCTCCTCTGAACAAGTGTCTATTTCCTCAGGCTCCTCTGAGGACCAAGATTACTCCTTCTCCCCTTATGAAGATTCTGATGCTGAGGATTCTGTTCCCTCAGCTTCTCCCCCTGAAGACTACTCTTTTGGGGAAACTTTGCAGACTATGAGAGAACATTTTCACTGGGAAGGTCAGGACTACTCTGACTCTAAGAAAAGGCTCAGAGTTTTTCTTTTACTCCCCCAGCACAGACCACTTGCTATCCCCCCAGTTTTAGACATTGTGGATGATGTTTACTTAGAATCTAGTTTGAACCTCCAGCTCCAGCCAAACCAGACAGATACTATAGAGTGCCTGATTCCCACAAATTCCTTTATAAAAGCCCTGTTGCTGATCCAGAGACCATCTCCCAGGGTCCCAAAGGGGCTAAGGCTTCTATGGCAAAAAATCCTGTACCCTCTGAAAGGGACTCCAGAGCACTAGACAGGTGGGGGGAAAAAAGTTTACACCTCAGCCACTCGAGCTATGAGGGCACTAAATTGCCAATTTCACATGCTAAAATATCAGCAATTTCTAATGTCTCAGTTAAAACAAAAAATGAGCACACTCCCTCAACAGTCTGAATTGAAAAAAATGCAGGATCTGTTGCATGCAACTGAACAGGTGGGCAAACATACTTTACAATGTGGATTTGATTCTTTGGAGGCTTCCTGCAGAGCAGCTGTTACTGGGTCTGTTATACGTAGGCATGCTTGGTTAAAGGAACAAACTCTGCCTGATCATGTTAAAGCAAAGCTTCTAGATGCTCCCTTACAGCAGGATGTTCTTTTTGGAGTTAAAGCAGAACAAGTCTTGAAGAAAATGGAGGATAAGGCAAAATCTATGCAGACAGTCAAAGATTTTCTACAGGTACAGCCCCCTCGCTTCAGCAGAAATTGGCCAACAAAAAATTGGTCCTTTCCAGCTACTGACAGACCACAGAGGGGTAAATACAGACGTCCAAGAGGCAGAGGACAACCACAAGCCCAATACAAACCTCGACAATGGGGCACTGCAACACAGAAGGGAGGAGAAGACAAGTCCCAAACTACCAGAAGGCAAACTCAATGACTTGCACCTCATCTGGCCAAGCAACACTCTCTTGGCAGCCCCCTTGGGAGGAAAACTCGCACTTTTTCCAGACAACTGGCACATTGTCACAAAGGACAAATGGGTCCTAGATATAATTTCACAAGGATACAGATGCCATTTTCACACCTTGCCAATGAAAAGAGGAATGCCAAACCTGCCACAAAATCAGTGGGCAGAGGCACAAAAACAAATTACAGCTCTCATGGACATGAGAGCCATTCAACTGGTACCTACACAAGAGCAAGGCCAAGGATTTTACTCAAGACTCTTTCTAGTTCCCAGAAAGGACAATGCCTGGAGACCAATTCTGGACCTTTCAATTCTAAACACCTTCTTACAAGTACCCAAATGCAAGATGCTAACACTACAGCAGCTTCTTCCCATGTTGGGCAAGAAAGCATGGCTAGTAATGTTGGACCTCAAGGAGGCATACCTGCATGTCCCTATCAGACAAAGTTGCAGAAGATACCTCCGTTTCATTGCAGGTTCAACCCATACCAATTATCTGCACTGCCCTTTGGTTTATCTACTGCGCCCAGGGTCTTCACAAAATGCCTGGCACCAGTAATTGCATACTGCAGACAAAGAGGAATTCAAATATACCCATACCTGGACGACTGCCTCATCCAAGCAGAAAGCAAGGACATTCTCTTACATCATCTGGCTTTTGTAAAACATCTTCTAAGTTGCCTGGGGTACACAGTAAACGAAAAGAAATCAAAACTAGTACCCTCACAAAATATGACATTCCTGGGTGCCAGCTTGAATACAATGGCCCAGAAGGCTTATCTGACGCCAGACAAACCACTACAACTGACTCAGTATTCCAAAACAATGGCAACAAAGACCCAACTACCTGCAAGAAAAATTCTGCAGGCCTTGGGCTTCATGTCATCTTGCATACTACTAATACCATTTGCAAAGCTGCATATGAGAAAATTACAATGGTACCTGAAAAGCGTATGGTCTCAACACAGCCACAGCTTGGACACAATGATATCTCTTATTCCCTGCCTACATCAGGAGTTTCTATGGTGGTCACAGGCATGTCACCTCAACAAGGGTCAGCCTTTCACCTTGCCCCCAGCCAGGCAAACTATGACAACAGATGCATTGGACTATGCCTGGGGGGCACACATGGCAGTTCAAGGCGTATGGACTGCAGATCAAAGGAATCTGCACATCAATCAAAACGAGATGCTAGCTGTACAGAATGCTCTGACAGCCCTCAAGAATCTATTAATCCAGGACAATTTACAATAAGGACGGACAACACCACAGTAATGTGGTACACACTCCTACCCTCTATGCAGGCAAGCAATGACCTTGTGGAACACAGCTCTGGCTTTCCAAGTTCAGTTACAAGCTCAGTTCCTGCCAGGAAAAAAGAACACATTGGCAGACGACCTCAGCAGAAACATCATGGATCTCCATGAGTGGAAACTCAAAAATGCAATGATAACTCAAAAATGGGGCCTTCCAGACATAGACCTGTTTGCCAGTCCTCAAAACTATCAGCTAACAAAATTTTGTACAAGGACACTTCACCATCAAGCTTGGAAAGTGGACGCACTCTCATTCAGTTGGAAAAACCTGACAGTATATGCCTTCCCTCCATTACCTCTCCTCACAAAGGTGCTTCTGAAAGTCAGAAAGGAGAGACCACAACTGATACTCATAGCCCCAGACTGGCCACGCCAGCACTGGTGCCCACTGTTGAGGAATATGGCCCAGGGCCCACCTTGGATTTTACCACAAATTGCCCATTTGCTCACACAGCAAAACAATCAGATTCTTCACAGCCAGCTCAAAACCTTAAATCTGGCTGCATGGCAAATCACCTAAGCATCCAGCCAGCTCTTCTTTCCCAAGCAGTTATGGATGTTATTCTGGAAGCTAGGAGGCCCAGCACCAGGAAGGCCTACTCGGACAAATGGAAAAGGTTTTGCGCCTGGAACCAAGTTAAAGGCCAAAACACACTTCAGCCTCACATGCCACAGATTCTACAGTATTTAACTGAGATGTTGCACAAAGGACTTTCTTTTTCTTCCATTAAAATCCATGCATCAGCTATTTCAGCCCACTACAACACGGATCCACCCTTATTTTCACATCCACTTCAAAGGCAGTTCCTCAGAGGGGCAAAAAACATTAGGCCCCCCAGGAGAGCACCTACACCAGCATGGGACCTCAATTTTGTTCTGGAAAAACTTACGCTACCTCCCTTTGAACCAGCTTTCTCTGCAGATCTACATTTTCTATCATGGAAGACTGCCCTGCTGCTAGCAATGACTTCAGCTGGAAGAGTCTCAGAGCTGCAGGCACTAATGGCAGTGGAACCTTTCCTCATTTTCCATCAAGACAGAGTTTCTCTACGAACTAATCCTTCCTTCATGCCTAAGGTGGTTTCCAGTGTGGCTTTAAATCAAACCATCCACTTACCCACCTTCTTCCCAAATCCACAGAGCAAAGGAGAAAGACTCCTGCATTCCTTGGACATTCACAGGCAACTTCGTTACTAATTGGATAAAACTAAGGTTTTCAGAAAATCTGACCAGCTCTTTGTATCCTATGCTACAGCTTCACAAGGGAAGGCTACATCAAAACAAACCATTTCCAGATGGATAGGACATTGCATTCGTTTTTGCTATACCCATCATGGAAAACCAGTTCCTGCTACCATTAGGCCCCACTCTACCAGGGCAACAGCTACATCTACAGCCTTCCTCAGGGGGGTTCCAACCAAGGAGATTTTGGAAGCTGCAACTTGGAGTTCAGTACACACCTTTACCAAACACGATCACTTACCACTTTACTCTAAGACTAGAGCTGGCTTCGCCACTGCAGTTCTGCAGGGCCTTCTAGCCTCCTCTAACCCTCTATGACTCCTCCACCCATCCTTAGCTTTGGGATTCTACCCAAGTGTGATGACTGCAGCAGGGTAACACGATGAACATAGTACAGTTTTGTACCTACCTTAAATGTAGATGTTCGAGTGTACACCCTGCTGCAGTCCAGGTTACCCTCCCTCCATCCCCTCTGATCTAACTGGCTAAATCTCTACAATACCTTTCTGATGTATTTGCTTATAGCTGGAGGGATTTTGTGTTTGTGCAAAAATTGCTTAATTTGGTACTAATTACTGACCACCTTTTTCGGGGCACCTGACTTCTGGGGCAAGAAAAACTGAAGAAAATGGCGTCGGATGCAATATATATACCCCTGGCGCACTGACGTCAGGGAAGAAGCGACAGCAACCGACGCCGGACCAAGACTTTGGAATTCTGGCCGACTGCGGGACCGCCTGACGACAGGATAACCCAAGTGTGATGACTGCAGCCGGGTGTACACTCTAACATCTACATTTATGGTAGGTACAAAACTGTACTTTTTCCTCTGTTGACCTGTGAGGATTCTGATGCTGAGGACTCTATTCCCTCTGCTTCCCCCCCAGAGGATTTCTCTTTTTGTGAAACCTTGCATACTCTCAGGGAACATTTTCATTGGGAAAGTCAGGATTTCTCCGATTCTAAAAAGAGGCTTAGGGATTTCTTACTCCTGCCCCAGCACAGGCCTTTAGCTATACCTTCTGTACTGGACATTGTTGATGATGCCTTTTTAGAATCTAGCATGGCCTCTGACTCTTTCAGAAAACTTGATCGATATTACAGGGTTCCTGACTTTCACAAGTTCCTTTTCAAAAATCCTACTGTGGATCCTGAAACCGTTTCACATGGACGCAAGGACTTTAAAGTTACTACTGCCAAAAATCCTACCCCTTCTGATAGAGACTCCAGGGCGCTGGATAGATTCGGTAAGAAGGTATACACTTCTGCAACTTTGGCCATTAGGGCCTTGAATTGCCAATTTCATATGTTAAAGTATCAGCAGCATATTATTGGATTGCTTAAATAGAAAATGATGTTGATTCCTGATTGTGCTGAAAATAAGGATTTACAGGATTTAATGCATTCTACTGAACAAGTTGGTAAATATACATTGCAATGTGGTTTTGATTCACTAGAGGCATCTTGCAGGGCTGCGGTAACTGGTCTGTATTTAGAAGGCATGCTTGGCTTAAGGAGGAATCCTTGCCAGATCATGTTAAAGTGAAATTACTGGATGCTCCCTTAAATCAGGACCACCTGTTTGGCAACAAGGCAGAAGAAGTTCTTAAAAAGATGGAGGAAAAAGCTAAATCTATGCAAACTGTTAAAGATTTTTTTACAAGTACATCCTCCAAGATTTAGTAGGCATTGGCCTTCTAAGAATTGGTCTTTTCCTGCCTCTTCCAGACCTTCTCAGTCCAAACCAAATCCAGATCCAGCAGACCACCCAGGCTTTAGTCCTAGGGGACGCACAAGACTAAGCAGTGGGGGGCCTCCACTTCCAAATCTGGGAGTAATAAAACTCCCCCCTGTGATAAACTGTCTCAATGACTTCTTAAAACTTCCAAGCATTTCTCAACTGACTGCCCCTTTGGGGGAAAAGATTGCACTTCATGCAAAGAACTGGGGACTCATTACCCAGGACAAATGGGTTTTAAATAGTGTCCCAAGGATACAGATTTCACTTCTACACGTTACCAACTCCAAGCGGTTGGCCGGATCTACCTCCATATGGGCAGAGGCCCAAAAGCAAGTACTTTCTCTCGTAAGCATAGGGGCTATTCAGTTGGTACCAGAAGAGGAAAAGGGACAAGGTTTCTGCTCAAGAGTTTTCCTGGTTCCCAGAAAAGACAATTGATGGCGAACTATCCTGGACCTGTGTACTCTAAACACCTTTTTGGTGATTCCAAAATTCAAGATGCTGACTCTTCACCAGTTGCTTCCTATGCTAAGCAATGATGCCTGGTTGGCAACACAAGATTTAAAGGAAGCATACCTGCACAATCCCAATCAGGGAATCTTGCAGAAGATACCTATGCTTCAAAGCAGGCTACACGCGCTATCAGTTCTCTGCGCTGCCCTTTGGCTTATCTACTTCGCCCAGGGTATTCACAAAGTGCCTAGCTCCAGTCATTGCATTTTGCAGGCAAAGAAATATTCAAATATACCCATAGCTGGACGATTGTCTAATTCAGGCAGAAAACCAGGACATACTTTTGAATCATCTGGCTTTTGTACAAAGGGTGCTAACTTGTCTGGGGTACACCGTAAACGAAAATAAATCACACCTTGTACCCTGTCAACAAATTATATTCTTGGGAGCAAGCTTGAATACAACTTCCCAGATGGCTTTCCTCACGCCAGAGAAACAAATTCACTTGACAACCTACTTCAAACAGGTGGCCACAAAAACCCTGCTTATCTGCAAGGCAAATACTACAAGCCTTGGGGTTCATGGCCTCCTGCATTTTTCTTCTTCCATATGCAAGACTGCATATGAGGAAACTACAATAGTATCTAAAAAGCCTATGGTGTCAACATTCTCATGATCTAGAAGCAATGACTTCCATCATTCCTTGCCTATACATATTGTTCCTTTGGTGGGTAGAGGCCTACTACCAGAACCAAGGGACTACCATTCACACTACCCCCTGCCATCCAAACCATAACAACAGACTCATCAGACTATGCTTGGGGGGCATACCTGGCAGGGAAGTGCACTCAGAGCAAATGGAAACCAAGTCAAATGCGCCTTCACATCAATCATAAAGAAACGTTAGCCTGACAGAATGCTCTGACAGCCTTCAAGGACCACATTCTTCCAGGATAATTAATGGTAAAGACTGACAACACCACTGTTATGTGGTACATAAACAAGCAGGGGGGTACCCGTTCTTACCCCTTCTGCAGGCTAGCCATGGCTCTGTGGAACATAACCTTGAGCTACCAAGTGCATCTACAAGCTCAATTCCTGCCAGGAAAACTAAACACACTGGCAGACAAACTAAGCAGAAATCCCATGGACCCACACGAGTGGAAACTGGAACCAAAGATTTTCAACAGGTTATTCAATAAATGGGGAATCCCAGATACAGACCTGTTTGCCTCCCCCCAGAACTACCAATTGGACAAATTCTGCACAAGGACTCCCCGCAAACAAGCTTGGAAAGTGGATGTTGTGTCCTTCAGCTGGAAAAAGTTTATGCTTTTCCTCCTCTGCCTCCCCTCTCCAAAGTACTGCTAAAGATCAAACAAGACAAACCAAGGATGATACTGATTGCACCAGACTGGCCACGCCAACACTGGTACCCCCTCTTGCGCAGTGTCACAGCTGGCCCCATGGCACCTGCCTCAGACCCCTACCCTGTTGTCTCAGCAGGAGAGCCAGATTCTGCACCCCCAGCTTCAAACCCTGAACCTGGCAGCCTGGCTAATTACCTGATCTCTCTATTACCATCCCTCAGTAAGCAAGTGTTGGATGTCATTTTGGAGGCAAGGAGGCCTAGTACTAGAAAATCTTATGCTGAAAAATGGGAGATATTCTGTGCCTGGAACCAAACTCAAGGGATGGCCACATCAGCACCCAATTTACCCCCGATTCTTCAATACTTAACTGAGATGCTTCACAAGAGTCTCTTCTTTTCTTCCATCAAAATTCACGCCTTAACCATTTCATCTCATTACAACACAGAACCACCCCTCTTTTCTCACCCACTGCTCAAGCAGATGTTCATCGTGTTTCACTGTTGCAGTCATCACAATTGGGTTATCCTGCTGGCAGGCTACCCGCAGTTGGCCTGAATTCCAAAGTCTAGGTCCTGCGTCGGTTGCTGTCGCCTCCTCCCTGACGTCAGTGCACCAGGGGTATAAAAGATGCAGCCGACGCCATTTTCTTCAGTCTTTCTTGCTGCGCGGTGCCCGAAGCAAAAGCAGTTCACAAGTGCCGGTCGGCCGACTCCTGAGATTTTCAAGTTCGAATTTCAGATCCGAAGTCTTCATTAAAAGCTAAGTACCCCCATTGGGGAAACTGTTTTCTTGCTCCAGACCAATGTCAGAAAAAGTTAATAATTGTATTTCTTGTGGGAAGCAAATACCTCATAAGGATTTTTATTCTTACTGCATTCCTTGCCTAGGCCCTGACCACGATATTTAGTTGTCGGTTTTGTGCTAGATTTAACCAACGCACTATTAAGCATCGGTACGATTTTGCATTTCATTACTTTGGCAGAAGATTTAATTATATAATGCCATCGGAACAGCCGACTACCGGAGTTTACAAAAAAACGCAAAGAAAAAGAAAAGGATAGGCATCCGAGATACAAAACCGATGAGGCTTCTTCTAGGCCAAGTCGCCGGTTCTCAGTGAGGTGCTTTCGCAGCCCCTGATGACCGCTACTTTAGAGCTGCAGGCCAATACAGACTCCCATGTGGACTCAACCAGGCCTGCAGAAACTCAAGGTATTGGACCTTCGGAAACGATTCCCTCAGATGGGTCCGGAGCCGCTGAGCAGGCACTGGCTTCTGAGGGCGTTTTCAGGCCTACACAATTATTTGTTAAAACGACTTCAGCTTCAAAGGCAAAGACTAAAGCAGCTTTAAAGACAAAGAAACAATACAACAGCCCCATGGACAGGCCTCCATGCCTAAAAACAGATGCTTCAAAATGGCCGAAGACCTGATTACTTATATCAGGGGTTCTCATCCCCCTCCTGAGAAGAGGCCTAGGCAGGAGATAGAATATGAATCTTCAGATCAGATTTCCAATTCATCTGATTCCTCTTCTGATCTGGAATACTCTCTTCCTCCTTATGAGGACTCTGATGCTGAAGAATCTATCCCCTCAGCTTCTCCTCCTGAGGATTATTCTTTTGGGGAAACACTGCATACCATGAGGGAGCATTTTCACTGGGAGAGCCAGGATTATTCAGAATCCAAGAAAAGGCTCAGAGACTTTATTTTACTGCCTCAGCACAGGCCTCTTGCTATTCCACCTGTGCAAGACATTGTAGATGATGTATTTTCAGAGTCCAATCTGACTCCTGACTCCTTACCTCCAGTTCCTGTTAAGCCAGACAGATACTACAGAGTTCCAGACTCCCACAAATTTATTTTTAAAAACCCTGCTGCTGACCCAGAAACTATCTCTCAGGGTCCCAAGGGGGTCAAGGCTTCCACTGCAAAAACCCTACGCCCTCTGACAGAGATTCCAGGGCACTGGACAGATGGGGAAAAAAGATTTACACTTCTGCTACTTTGGCTAGAAGGGCTTTAAATTGTCAGTTTCATATGCTTAAATATCAGCAATACATTATGTCACTGCATAAACAGAAAATGTTGACAAATTCTGAATGTGCAGAAAATAAAGAAATGCAGGATTTATTGCATGCAGCTGAACAAGTTGGAAAGCATACTTTACAATGTGGTTTTGATTCTTTGGAGGCCTCCTGCAGAGCCGCTGTTACGGGTTCTGTCATTAGGAGGCATGTTTGGTTAAAGGAACAGAATCTGCCTGATCATGTTAAAGCAAAATTATTAGATGCTCCATTACAGCTTGATACCTTGTTTGGTGTTAAAGCAGAAGAGGTGTTAAAGAAAATGGAGGACAAAGCCAAATCTATGCAAATAGTCAATGATTTCTTACAGGTACAGCCTCCAAGACTTAGCAGGCACTGGCCTACAAAAAATTGGTCCTTTCCAGTGTCAGACAGGCCACAAAGAGGCAGATAACAGACGCCCTAGAGGCAGATCCCAGCCCCAAGGCTCATACAGGCCTAAACAATGGGGTGCTTCTACCTCTAAAAGCAGAGAAGACAAATCACAGCCATACAGAAAGCAGTCCCAATGACTTCCCCCTCCCAGCGCCAAACTCTTATCTTCTGGCAGCTCCTTTAGGGGGAAAACTAGCACTTTTTTCTCAAAACTGGCACCTAATCACCCAGGACAAATGGGTCTTGAACATAGTGTCACAAGGTTACAGGTTCCACTTTCAGACCCTGCCAAGGGCAAACGGTATGCCAGACCTGCCAAAAAATCAATGGGCAGAGGCGCAAAAGCAAGTTTCATCCCTCATGGAAATGAGGGACATTCAGCAAGTACCACAGCAAGAGCAGGGACAAGGATTTTACTCAAAACTTTACTTGGTGCCCAGAAAGGACAAAGCCTGGAGGCCAATACTGGACCTATCTATTCTAAACACATACCTGGTTATTCCAAAATTCAAAATGTTGACTCTGCAGCAGTGTCTGCCCATGCTTGACAAGAAGGCTTGGCTTGTAACTTTAGACCTAAAAGAGACATACCTGCATGTCCCAATCAGACAATCATGCAGAAGATACCTCAGATTCATAGCTGGCTCAATGCACTACCAATTCTCTGCACTGCCCTTTGGCTTATCTACTGCGCCCAGGGTCTTCACAAAATGCCTGGCACCAGTAATTGCGTTTTGCAGACAAAGAGGAATGCAAATATGTCCTTACTTGGACGACTGCCTTATTCAAACAGAGAACAAGGACATTCTACTACGGCATCTGGCATTTGTAAAACGATTATTAACATACCTAGGGTACACAGTAAACGAAAAGAAATCAAAACTTGTACCCTCTCAAGAGATAATATTCCTGGGTGCAAGCTTAAATACAACTGCCCAGATGGCTTATCTCACCCCAGACAAATAAAGGCAACTGACTACTTATTTCAAAATATTGGCAACAAACACCCAGCTAACTGCAATAAAAATTCTGCAGGCTTTGGGTTTCATGGCATCCTGCATTCTGTTAATTCCATATGCAAGACTGCATATGAGGAAACTACAATGGTATCTAAAAAGTGTTTGGACTCAACATTGCCACAGCCTGGAAACAATAATTACACTCATTTGCCACAGCCTGGAAACAATAATTACACTCATTCCCTGCCTGCAACAGGATTTTCGATGGTGGGCAAAGGCTTGTCACTACAACAAGGGGTAGCCATTCACCTTACCCCCAGCCAGGCAAACATTGACAACAGATGCATCAGATTATGCCTGGGGGGCCCACATGGCAGGAAGATGTATTCAGGGCTCATGGTCTGCAAACCAAATGCATCTACATATCAATCAAAAAGAGATGCTAGCTGTTCAAAAAGCCCCGACAGCCTTCAAGGATCTACTTCATCCAGGACAACCACTGATAAAGACGGACAATACTACAGTCATGTGGTGCATAAACAAACAGGGAGGCACACATTGCTACCCGCTTTTCAGACTAGCCATGACTTTGTGGGAGACAGCACTGACTTACCAAGTACATCTGCAAGCACAGTTCCTGCCAAGAAAGAAAAATACTCTGGCAGACGAACTAAGCAGAAACCTCATGGATCCCCATGAGTGGAAATTGGATCCACAAGTCTTCAACATAACAAGGAATTGGGGATGCCCAGGCATAGATCTGTTTGCCTCCCCTCACAACTGCCAACTACAGAGATTCCTGCACAAGGACTTATCACAAGCAAGCATGGAAAGTGGATGCTTTATCTTTCAACTGGAAAAACTTAACAGTATATGCCTTTCCCCCACTGCCTCTCCTCCCCAAGGTACTCCTAAAGGTCAGACAAGAGAAGCCAAAAATGATACTGATTGCCCTAGACTGGCCCCGCCAGCACTGGTACCCAATCCTAAGGAACTTGACTCAATGCCCAGCATGGACATTACCTCAAATTCCTCACTTACTGACCCAACAAAACAATCAGATCCTGCACAGCCAACTCAGGACCTTAAATCTGGCAGCATGGCGGATAATGTAGATTTTCAAAACACACTTCTCTCTAAAGCGGTGATGGATGTTATCTTGGAGGCCAGGAGACCCAGTACCAGAAAATCTTATGCAGAAAAATGGAAGAGATTCTGTGCTTGGAACCAGGCACAAGGAATTGACATGATTGTTCCAAATATCCCTCAGATTTTGCAATACTTAACTGAGATGCTGAACAAAGGCCTGTCCTTTTCATCAAGTAGATTCATGCCTCTGCCATTTCAGCTCATTACAATGCAGAGCCACCTATTTTGTCTCATCCTTTTTTAAGGCAGTACCTCAGAGGAGCCAAAAACGTACGGCCTCCAAGGAGATCACGAATACCTGTATGGGACCTCAATTATGTCTTGGAAAAACTCTCTGCCTCCTTTTGAGCCAGCCGCTACAGCAGATAGAAAATTTTTATCATAGAAAACAGCTCTGCTCCTAGCGATAACCTCTGCAAGACGAGTATCAGAGCTACAGGCACTCATGGTTGTGGAACCTTTTATCATTTTCCATCCAGCTAGGGTTTCTCAAGGACAAACACTACATTTATGCCTAAGGTAGTGTCCAGTGTGGCTCTCAACCAAACTATTCATTTGCCTACCTTTTATCCAAATCCACAGAATAAGGGTGAGAAACTTCTGCATTCTTTGGACATACACAGAGAGCTGCGCTTCTACTTGGACAGAACCAAAGCTTTCAGAAAGACTGAGCAATTACTGGTAGCATATGCTGCAGAATCACAAGGAAAGGCTATCTCAAAGCAGACTATTTCAAAATGGATAGGTCACTGCATTTGTTTATGCTATTCTCAACATGGCAAATCAGTGCCTAAGGGCATTAGGCCACATTCAACCAGAGCAGCAGCCACTTCAGCAGCCTTCCTCAGAGGAGTGCCAACCAAATACATTTTAATGGCTGCAACCTGGACTTCAGTGCACACTTTTACAAAGCACTACCACTTACCACTCTACTCCAAATCCAGGGCAGGCTTTGCCACTGCAGTCCTGCAGGGCCTCATAGCCGCACCTAATTCTATTTAGTTCCAGCCTCCCAACTTTAGCTTTGGGATTCAACCCAATTGTAATGACTGCAAAAGTGAAACACGATGAACATAGTACAGTTGTGTACCTACCATAAATGTAGATGTTCGAGTGTGTTCACTGTTGCAGTCCAGGTTACCCACCCTCCATCCCCCTTATCTTTGCTGGACCTTATCTGTACTACTCTATTCTGTACAACCTATGTGGTGTATTTGCTTGTAGATGAAGGAAACTTTTTACTTGGTGCATGCATGCTTTATAGACGTATTTTTAGCCTACCCGTTTGGGGGCACCTGACATCTGGGGCAAGAAAAACTGAAGAAAATGGCATTGGCTGCATCTTTTATACTCCTGGCGCACTGACGTCCGGGAGGAGGCAACAGCAACCGACGCTGGACCTAGACTTTGGAATTCAGCCCGACTGCAGATAGCCTGCCAGCAGGATAACCCAATTGTAATGACTGCAACAGTGAATACACTCGAACATCTACATTTATGGTAGGTACACAACTGTACTTTCCTCAGAGAGGCCAAAATCCTAAGGCCACTCAAGAGAGCCCCAACTCCAGCCTGGGACCTTAATTTTGTATTGGGAAAACTCACTCTTCCTTCTTTTGAGCCACCTGCAACTGCAGAGTTAAAATTCCTTTCTTGGAAAACAGCTTTCCTTTTACCAATCACTTCAGCAAGAAGGGTATCTAAATTACAGGCCCTTAAGGCAGTGGAGCCTTTCATCATCTTTCATGCGGACAGGGTTTCCCACAGGACCAATCCCTCTTTCATGCCCAAGGTGGTATCCAGTATGGCTCTTAATCAGTCCATTCATTTGCCAACCTTCTTTTGTAATCCACAGAACAAAGGGGAACGGATACTGTACTCCTTAGATGTGCACAGACAACTTTGATTTTACTTGGACAGGACTAAACCTCAAAGGAAATCTGAACAACTGCTGGTGGCATTTGCTGCAGGGGCAGAGGGGAAGGCTATTTCAAAGCAAACCATTTCTAAATGGATAGGCCATTGCATTCATTTCTGCTATAAGCACCGTGGAAAAACCTATCCCCCAGAGGATTAGATCCCATTCAACCAGGGCTGCATCTACTTCTACAGCCTTTCTCAGAGGTGTCCTTACCAGAGACATCCTAGAAGCTGCTACCTTGAGTTCTGTACATACTTTCACCAAGCATTACCATTTGCCAATTTTCTCGAAATCCAGAGCTGGCTTTGCCACTGAAGTCTTGCAGGGCCTTATAGCTGCTCCTAATGCTATTTAAATTCCTCCTCCCATCCTTAGCTTTGGGAATCTACCCAAATGTGATGACTTCAACAGTGAAACACGAAGAACATAGTACAGATGTTCATAGTGTTACCCTGCTGCAGTCATCACACTTGAGTTATCCTGCTGTCAGGTGGTCCCGCAGTCGGCCTGAGTTCCAAAGTCTTGGTCGGCATCGGTTGCTGTCGCTTCTTCCCTGACGTCAGTGCGCCAGGGGTATATAAGAGGCATCCAACTCCATTTTCTTCAGTCTTTCTTGCCACTCGGTGCCCAAAGCAGAAGCAGTTCGCAAGTGCCGGTCGGCCGACACCTGAGATTTTCGAATCGAATTTCAGTCCGAAGTCTTCAATAAAGTTAAGTACCCTGTTGGGGAACCTTTTCTTGCCTCAGTCCGATGTCAGAAAAAGTTAACAATTGCATTTCTTGTGGGAAGTAAATACCTCATAAGGACTTCCATTCTTATTGTATTCCTTGCCTAGGCCCAGACCACAACGTCACAGGTTGTCGGTTTTGTGCTAGGTTTAATAAACGAACTATCAAATGCCATTTTGACTTTGCACGACATTACTTTGGTAGGAAATTTAATTATATCATGCCGTCAGAGCAGCTGACGACCGGCATGCATAAAAAACGCAAGGATAAGGACAGGCAGCCTAGGACCAAGCCAGACTCTGAGGCCTCTGCTGGGCCTGTCGCCGGTTCTCCGGTTTTCAGTGAGGCGCCTATGCAGCCCCTGACGACCGCAGAATTGGAGCCCCAGACAGCTGAGAATTCTCAAGCGGAGTGTACTAGCAGCCATCTTCATTAGGCCCTTCCGACACCGGAGCAGAAGTAGATCCCGGTGCAGTAGAAACACCTTCGGTTGCAGAAGGTGTCTTCAGACCGACTACACTCACCATTAAATCTTATGCTAACCTTAAAAACTCCATTAAAACCAAAAAATACTGTACATCAGTCTACAGTTCAAGGCCCCATGCCTAAGAAACAGATGCTTAAGATGGCTGAAGATTTGATTACCCTAATCGGGTTCCCATCCCCCTCCAGATAAAAGACCAAGACAAGAGGAGGATTATGCTTCCTCTGACCAGGTTTCAATTTCCTCAGATTCTTCTGAGGAACAGGATTACACTTTTCCCCCTTATGAAGACTCTGATGCTGAAGACTCAATTCCCTCAGCATCTCCCCCTGAAGACTACTGTTTTGGGGAAACTTTACACACCATGAGGGAACATTTCCACTGGGAAGGACAGGACTACTCTGATTCAAAGAAAAGACTCAGAGAGTTCCTTTTACTACCCCAGCACAGACCACTTGCTATCCCTCCAGTTTTAGACATTGTGGATGATGTTTACTTAGAGTCTAGTCTAAATCCAGACTCTCTACCACCTGCTCCAGCCAAACCAGAGAGATACTACAGAGTACCTGACTCACACAAATTCCTTTATAAAAGCCCTATGGCTGATCCAGAAACAATTTCCCAGGGTCCCAAAGGGGCTAAAGCTTCTATGGCTAAAAATTCTGTACCCTCTGAAAGGGATTCCAGAGCCCTAGATAGATGGGGAAAGAAGATATACATCTCAGCTACTCTGGCTATGAGAGCATTAAATTGTCAGTTTCACATGCTGAAATATCAGCAATTCCTAATGTCTCAATTAAAACAAAAAATGAGCACACATTCTGAACAGTCTGAATTCAAGGAAATGCAGGAGCTGTTGCATGCAGCTGAACAGGTGGGCAAACATACTTTACAATGTGGATTTGATTCATTGGAAGCTTCATGTAGAGCAGCTGTTACTGGGTCTGTCATACGTAGACATGCTTGGTTAAAAGAACAAACCCTACCTGATCATGTTAAAGCAAAATTATTGGATGCACCTATACAGCAGGATGTCTTATTTGGTGTCAAAGCAGAAGAGGTTTTAAAGAAAATGGAGGATAAGGCAAAGTCTATGCAGACGGTCAAGGATTTTTTACAGGTACAACCCCCTCGTTTCAGCAGAAATTGGCCAACAAAAAACTGGTCCTTTCCAGCTTCTGACAGATCACAGAGGGGCAAATACAGACACCGAAGGGGCAGAGGTCAGTCCCAAGGCCCTTACAAACCTTGCCAATGGGGTACTGCTACCCAGAAGGGAGGAGAAGACAGGCCCCAAGCTAGCAGAAGACAAACACAATGACTCAACCCTCAAATTCCCAAGCAAATCTCTCTTGGCAGCTCCCTTGGGAGGAAAATTAACACTTTTTGCGGACAACTGGCACATCATCACAAAAGACAAATGGGTCCTAAACCTCGTCTCACAAGGATACAGATTCCACTTTCATACCTTGCCAAGGATAAAAGGAATGCCAAACCTGCCAACGAATCAATGGGCAGAAGCACAAAAACAAATTACAGCTCTCATGGACATGAGAGCCATTCAACAGCTACCTACACAGGAGCAAGGACAAGGATTTTACTCATGACTCTCTAGTCCCCAGAAAGGACAAAGCATGGAGACCCAGTCTGGATCTTTCAATTCTGAACACCTACCTGCAAGTACCAAAATTCAAGATGCTAACACTACAGCAGCTTCTTCCCATGCTGGGCAAGAAAGCTTGGCTAGTAACGTTGGATCTCAAGCAGGCATACCTGCATGTCCCTATCAGACAAAATTGCAGAAGATACCTCCACTTCATTGCTGGTTCAACCCATTATCAATTCTCTGCACTGCCCTTTGGCTTATCTACTGCGCCCAGGGTCTTCACAAAATGCCTGGCACTAGTAATTGCATACTGCAGACAAAGAGCAATTCAAATATACCCATACCTGGACGACTGCCTTATTCAAGCAGAAAGCAAGGACATTCTTTTAAAGCATCTGGCATGTGTCAAACACCTTCTAAGTTGCCTAGGGTATACAGTAAACGAAAAGAAATCAAAACTAGTGCCCTCACAAAACATAATATTCCTGGGTGTCAGCTTGAATACAACGGCCCAGATGGCTTATCTCATGCCAGACAAGCAACAGCAGCTGACTCAATACTTCAAAATAATGGCAACAAGGACCCAACTCCCTGCAAGAAAAATTCTGCAGGTCTTGGGATTCATGGCATCTTGCATACTACTAATACCATTTGCAAAACTGCATACGAGGAAATTACAATGGTACCTGAAAAGCGTATGGACTCAGCACAGCCACAGCTTAGAAACAATGATACCACTCATTCCCTGCCTTCAACAGGAGTTTCTATGGTGCGCACAGGCATGTCACCTCAACAAGGGTCAGCCTTTCACCTTACCCACAGCCAGGCAAACTTTAACAACAGATGCATCGGGCTATGCCTGGGGAGCACACATGGCAGGACAGTGCATTCAGGGCAAATGGACTACACATCAAAGGCATCTGCATATCAATCAAAAAGAAATGCTAGCAGTACAGAATGCCCTAACAGCCTTCAAGGACCTCTTACACCCAGGACAACTAATAATAAAGATGGACAATACCACAGTAATGTGGTACATAAACAAGCAAGGGGGCACACATTCCTACCCCCTATGCAGGCAAGCAATGACCTTGTGGAACACAGCACTGTCTTACCAAGTTCAACTACAAGCACAATTCCTGCCAGGAAAGAAAAACACATTGGCAGACGACCTAAGCAGAAACATCATGGATCCGCACGAGTGGAAACTAGATCCACAAGTATTTGCAATGATAACTCAAAAATGGGGACGCCCAGACATAGATCTGTTTGCCAACCCCCAAAACTACCAACTTCAAAAATTTTGCACAAGGACATTCCACCCACATGCTTGGAAAGTGGACGCCCTCTCATTCAGTTGGAAAACATTAACAGTGTATGCCTTTCCTCCGCTGCCTCTTCTAGCAAAGGTACTGCTGAAAGTCATATTAGAGAGACCGCAAATGATACTCATTGCACCAGACTGGCCATGCCAGCACTGATATACAATTCTAAGGAACATGGCCCACGGCCCACCATGGATTTTACCACAAATTCCTCACCTGCTCACCCAGCGAGACAGTCAGATTCTACACAGCCAGCTCAAGACTTTAAACCTGGCTGCATGGCAAATTACCTAACCAACCAGCCAACACCTCTATCCAAAGCTGTTATGGATGTCATTCTGGAGGCCAGGAGGCCTAGCACCAGGAAAACCTATTCAGACAAATGGAAAAGATTTTGTGCCTGGAACCAGGCTAAAGGCCAAAATCCCCTTGATCCAAACATTCCTCAGATTCTACAATATTTAACTGAGATGTTGCACAAAGGACTTTCCTTTTCATCTGTTAAAGATCCACGCCTCAGCAATTTCAGCCCATTACAACACGGATCCTCCTTTATTTTCTCATCCACTCCTAAGACAGTACCTCAGAGGGGCTAAGAACATAAGACTGCCCAGGAGAGCACCAACACCAACTTGGGATCTCAACTTTGTTCTGGAAAAGCTTACACTGCCGCCCTTTGAACCAGCTTTTTCAGTTGATTTAAAATTTCTTTCATGGAAAACTGCCCTGCTACTAGC